>NC_081557.1:245704086-245792776 GCF_022355385.1 Mustela nigripes | reverse complement strand
TAAATCTTGGGGTGCCTGGGTGGCTCAGTGGGTTAAAGCCTCTGCCTTCAGCTCAGGTCATGATCCCAGGGTCCTGAGATCGAGCCCCGCATCACGCACTCTGCTCAGCAGGGAGCCCGCTTCCCTTCCTCTCTCTTTGCCTGCCTCTCTGCCTACTTGTGATCTCTGTCTGTCAAATCAATAAATAAAATCTTTAAAAAAAATTAAATCTTGCCCTTTGCAATGACATGGATGGAACTAGAGGGTATTATGCCAAGCGAAATAAGTCAGTCAGAGAAAGACAATTATCACATGATCTCTCTGATGTGAGGAGTTTGAGAGGCAGGGCAGGGGGTCATGGGGAGCAGGGAGGGAACAAATGAAATGAGATGGGACCGGGGAGGGAGACACCATAAGAGACTCTTAATCTCAGGAAACAAACTAAGGGTTGCTAGGGGGAAGGGGTGAGAAGGATGGGGTGGCTGGATGATGGACATTGGGGAGGGTATGTGCTATGGTGAGGGCTGTGAATTGTGTAAGACTGAGGATTCACAGAATTGTACCCCTGAAGCAAATAATACATTATATATTAATTTTAAAAAGGGGAAGAAATAATGTATGATCTCACTTATATGTGGAAAAAAAAAAAAAGGTGTACTCAGAGTCAGAAAGTAAACCAACCCCTGGTGGTTTCCAGGGATAGAGGTTGGAGAAATGGGGAAGATACTGGTCACAGGGTACAAACTTTAGTTATAAGAATAAGGTCTGGGGATCTAATATCTAGCATGGTGATTATATTGTATACTTGAAGTTTGCTAAGAAAGTCGTTCTCAAGTGTTGTTACTACACATGCACATACATGCACACACAGAGAAAATGGAAACTTTTTTTTCTTTTTAACTAATGTTCTTTTAAGAAAAAGAAAAAAGAATTTTTTAGAAGTAATCCCTTTTCCCTCCTTACTACATTGATCTAATTGATTTATTCAAAGTGTTAATTCTGATAAAATCTGAAATGTCCTTGTTTATGTATTTGTTTCTGTCCCCCTAAGTGATCATCACTTGCCTGGAAGGCTGGACCTTAACTATTTGGTTTGCTCTTGTATTCTCATAGCTAGAACAAAATTTGGTTTCAATAAATGTTTGCTACACGAGTGACTGTGTAAGTGAGTGAATGAGTGAATGAATGAGTGAATGAATGAATGAGTTAGTTAGATTGGCCATCTGAATGAGCTGTCTAGGCCAGACGTCACCATCTCCTCATGTATCTGATACACAGTTCTCTTCCCTGTTAGAAAGGGGGTTGGGTTTCACAAACAGCTATGTGAATTGTTGAGCAAAACACAGGCAGACTGTGGGTGGTGGTGAGTTCTGAATCATCATTTAAAATCAAGACACAATGGCCTGGCCATCAGAGGCTTGGAGGTGGGTGTTTTGGGAAGAAATGGCCAGCTGAGGATTAGGGCAGCTAGGTACGGGACATTTGATCCCGCAAAAGATGTGCCTGATGTGGTTTGGGGTGTGGGGGTGGGGTGGGGCGGGTGAAAAGATTGTTCCTTGGACCCTAGGTAGGTAGAATCCTTATAGAGAATCCATCCTCAGGGTAAATGCCATTTGGGAAGGGAAGCCACTCAGAGAGGCTAGACTGTGTGTGTGGTGTGAAACGTCCTTTGCACACCCTCCATGACTCGGTGTTTCATCTGGGCTGGACCCTGTTTTCCTGCTGGGTGCCAATTTCATCATTCAGGAGTTGCTAAGCAAAGTCCTTGCACTTGACCTTTGCTCTTAACAGCTGTACGGTTCCCTTTCTGGGCTTGTGTGCTGGGAGCAGTGAAGACCCGTCGTCAACGCAAACAGCAGACCGCCCGTTTTTGCTGAAATGAAGTGGATGAGGTCCTGAACGCAGGTGGGGGTTCAGGCCTTTTGAGAGAGCAGTTTTCCTGGCAGCAAGGACTTCTCAGGGGGGACCTACCTGTTCAGAGCGACAGGGAGAGAAAGCTGTGTCATTGTCCGTGACCTTCACCCTCCATTCCACCCCGCCCCATTCCAGGCACAAAGCCATGCACTGGAGCCAAGCACCTCACCGTGGGGCCGGGTCGGCACAAAAGGCAGTAAACACTGTGGGCAGAAGTGTGGCCGTTTCATTCAGCCACAGGGTGACTCATTTTCAAGAAACTCTATTTGTTTTGATTTTTAATCAAAATTATCTTCAGCCTTTATGTATATATTTTAAGTAGAAGGAAGGCAGGAAGTTGCATACCAGGAGTGTTTTAAAAGTCCAAACTTTGGGGGCACTGGGTGGCTCCATGGGTTAAAGCCTCTGCCTTCGGCTCCGGTCACGATCTCAGGGTCCTGGGATCAAGTCCCGTATCGGGCTCTCTGCTCAGCAGGGAGCCTGCTTCCCTTCCTCTTTCTCTCTCTGCCTGCCTCTCTGCCTACTTGTGATCTCTGTCTGTCAAATAAATAAATAAAATCTTGAAAAAAAAAAAGTCCAAACTTTCTCATTATGAGCCGCTTTTCTGACAACAGTTGTTAGCCTTAGCTGTGTATGTCACTTTTTCCAAAAGGGCCCTAAGGCAAGAAACGTGTGTAGTTGCATTGCATATATTATAAGAGACAGAATGATTTGGATTTAAATTCAACATCTGTAATTACTTTGCATTGATACGAAACCAAGGGTATTTTCTTGCATGGGTTGTAGTTACTTTAATGTTACTAGGAAAAGTCAAATGTTGGGTTACCCACTTCTCCTTTCCTTTTGATTTTGGTAAAGTGAATAGATCTATGGACCTGAAGATGAGCTGAACACCAGGAATTAGGTCCACAGGGGCTCCAGCAAAGGTCCAAATGGAGAATAGTGTCAGACTGAGTATCGCACAGACTAGCACTCTGTAGTTAGTCATCCTTGTTCTCTCTGGAGTCTTACCCATCCCTACCCTACCTCATAGGAAACAAGAATCAGTTCACTTAAGATTAAATTGATGGGAACTAGTATAGCCATATTGATTGTACTTAAGATTTAACACACTGGAAAGACATCACTATAATCTGGAAATCGTAACGGTGGGAAGAAAGAGAAGGAAAGTTAGGAAGCAATTCAGAAGGAAAATGCAGTAATCATATAAACAGAAGGCTCAATGGAATATTGAGGAAGAAAGTATGGAGGAGTGGCTTTTAAGTGATGTCTGACTGCACTCACCCAACACTGAGCACGTGGACCACCCAGCTCATCTTGCTCAAGTGATCTGCGGGGCAAGAGAGGTGAAGGTCAAGGCAGAGGAGCTGGCCTGCTCACAATCCCCTACTGGCTGGGGCAAGGTTGTCTCTTTCCGCCAGCTGATTTGCCATGCCTCACAAAGGAACACCAAGACCAGGAAGAAAACAGTGTGCAATGGACACAGATATATCCACTTATGGGACAGGCTCTTCCCCAAGTGTAAAACTTGGGGAAGTCTATTCTCTGGCCATCTGATGTTTAGATGTTACAAACAAATTTATAGGAGGACCACTTTAATTATGGAGGCGACTGCTGACATTTGTGTTTAATAGGTAGAATTGAGCTAGAATGGAACATGAGTATAATGGGGTTTAGGAGGCCAAGGACAAAAACACAAGCTCAAGATAACCCCTTGATCTGCTCACAAATGCCTCAACTATTGAATATTGAAGGAAAATGAGAGTGAAAACTGGCCTTTATGAAATACCAAGAACCTCAAATGTATGGTTTCATTTGCTCCAGATAGCAATTCCATATGTGACATAATTCTTATCCCCTTGTTACCAGACAGACAGTGAGACCCAGAAAGACAGTGATAGTTGGTTTTGTCTGTCAACTTCATGGAGCCACAGTGTCTAGATATTTGGTCAAACATTATTCTGGGTGTGTCTGTGAGGGAGTTTTGGATGACATTAACATTTAAATCGATAGCCTAACTAAAGCAAGATTGTCTTCTCTAAAGGGGTGGGCCTTGTATAGTCAGTTGAAGGCCTAAAAGGAGAAAAAAAGGCTGGCCCTTTTCTGAGTAACAGAGAATTCCTCCTAACTCGCTGCCTTCAATCTGTGACATAGGATTTTTCCTGCCTTTGGATTTGAACTGAAACCTTGACTCTTCCTGGGTTGTGAGCCTGCTAGGCTTTGAGCTGGAACACCACCAATGGCTCTCCTGGGTCTGCAGCTGGCTAACTCACCCTTCAGACCTTGGAACTTAGCCTCCAGAGTCACATGAGCCAATTCCTTATAATAAATCTCTATATGTATCTCATATATGTACATGTAGACATATATATCCTATTGATCTGTTTTTCTGGATAACCCAGCTTAAGTACATGCTCAGAGTGAGGCAGATGGTGAACTCCAAGCCAGAATTCCAATCCAAGTCTGGCTGGTTCACTTTAAATTCCTGTTGAAAGGTAAATAGGTAATAAGATATTCAGCTGAGGGCAATTTTAGACTTGTATGATTTTACATGGTGAGAGGGCAAAGGTATAAATATCAGAACACGGACACCTAAAATGAATAGACAAGAATGCTGGGGGAGGCTAAAGGGTGCAGCAACCTCAAATTTCTGCTGGGTTGACCGTCTTATATGAGATCTTGAACAATGCATTCAACCCTTGAACAACACAGGTTTGAACTGCGCAAGCCCATTTACATATGGATTTTTTTTTTTATAGTACAGTACTATAAAGGCATTTTCTATTTCTTATTATTTTCTTTTTTTTTTTTCTCTTAAACATTTGATTTATTCATGAGAGAGATCAAGTGAGAGAGAGCACAAGCAGAAGGAGTGGGAGAAGCAGGAAGCCCAACTCAGGACTGGATCCCAGGGCCCTGGGATCATGACCTGTGCTGAAGGCAGACACTTAACTGATTGAGCCACCCAGGCTCCCCTCCTTATGATTTTCTTAATAACATTATCTTTTCTGCAGCATACTTTGCCGTAGGAATACCGTATGTAACATCTGTAACATACAAAATATGTTTAAATTAACTTTATGTTGTCAGTAAGATCTTCAGTCAACAATAAGGGACTAGTAGTTAAGTTTGGGGGAAGTCAAAACTATATATGGATTTTTGACCATGTGGGGGGTCAACACCCCCAACCATCAAATTGTTCAAAGATCAATTCTACTGTTAACCACCATTTTCCAAGCTCCTCCTGAAGGCAAGCACTTCACACACAACCAGTGTTTATAATAACCTTTCAGGGTAGATATTAGTGTTCCAAATTTGTGTAAAGGTTCACACAGTTGGGAAGTGGCAGAGGCAGGATACAAACTCAGGTCTCTCTGGCTGCAGAGCCCATGCTCTTCCCATGAGATCCGACCTCCTCTTTGGGCACCTGATCCTTAAGCAACATACTTTCAACACTGGTGCCCCACCCTTAATATTTTAATTGGTTGGTACTGATCCTCCTTGCAAGACAGTAAGTAGCCAGGTATATGTAGAATATGACATATATATTATATCATTTCCTAAGCCAAATCCTGTATTAAATTCAGACTTATTATCCAAGCAATCAGTAGGTGAGGATCCTGGCTACAGAAGGAAAGGGAAACCAAGAAGGGGAAGAAATTAGATCAAGGCTGAGATGTTCACAGCAGCTCATGCTGAACAGGTGCTTGCTAATAATAACTTTGTTCATGTGAATTATAAAAGTATAGGTTCTGAAAATATAAGACAAATCTTATCCACTTAGAAGTTCTGACTGAGCCTTAATAATCGCAAAAGAACCATTGTCACAGAGCCAGTGAACCAACAGTGTAAAGCCTTTATTTTGTATAGGGCTTTGCCATAAGCTTCATGAGGAACTGAGGGGTGCAGGGCAATGTTCCCTGATGGGAGATAGAATAAAAACAAAAATAATAAAATATATTTCATGCATATCCTATTTCATGGAACCTAGGATGATAACAACCGTATGATTCAAGTGGCTTTACGTACCACAAAGAAAGAAAACGTGCTAATGAATATAATTGGGAGAAGCCACTCATAAACTATCCTGATTTCAGAAATACTGAAATGCAGGAAAAAGCATGTCTTAGAATCAAATAAATATTATATATAGCAGAGAGAGAGAAGAAAGAGGACTCATTAATGTTCATCTCCAAGGCCAGGAGTCAAAAGAAGTGTTTAGATAACCATCTCTGAATTCAAATGTAGCCATCCCTAATTGTTATATGTCAACATCAGATTCACTGTGACACAATTATTAAGTATTAAGAAAATATCAACCATATTTTTCCCATGAGAATATTTTCAACTGTGCGGCAGAAAAGGAAGATGTCTCAAACACAAATTTGTTCCAAGTTTGCATCTGCTCGTTCCTATGAGATTTCTGTAGTGAAAATGAAAATCAAGTTGCATGCTTCCTTCGCCTGTTTTCTCCTTTTTTCTTCGTGATGCACTCATTGTTTAAGAGAAAAATTCTCCATACATTAAAAAAAATGTTTTTGCCACTCAGAAAATGTCTTTCTATAGGTCATTCTTGTTCACTAACATCATTCTAATCTCCCATCATGGAACTGAGAGTCTGAAAATGTCAACATTATATGTCAAGAACTTAGAAGACATAGATTTCTAGGTTGGACATTGCAGTTCTGAGACAGTGAAGTGTACTTTATGAAGAAATATGCTATATTGTAACCTTTGTGCTATGGGCATCTGTAACTCAGAAGGCTTGAGTGGCCCTGGGGGATTGAACATACCATTCTTCACTCAAACCTCCTCTCTGAAACCTGGGCAATACTCTCCTGCTAGATCGTTTGGTCTCCTTATTTACAATAATTTTAACCAAAAAATGTTAGAAGTTTAATTAAGCTAAGGGAAAGGAAAATTCACGGCCATTACTTTTTCAGCAGATGACATGGTTACTGAACGTTCTCTAATATGGCAGTTGCTTGAAACCTCTTGAGGTAATTATCTTTCTATTTGGGGTCCTCAGGGATATGAGTGCCACACTCTCTTAGTGTGAACTGCTCACCTTCCTAACTGGCACAGTCATCTGGCTGGTGTGAATTGCTGTTTTTTCCCACCACCCTTGGATGTCCCAGGACAGTGGTTCTTAGTATAATTTTCTGCTCACCGCATGGCAGTTGTTGGATGAGGTTGCCATAAAAAACATAACTCCTTTTTGCATTTCCAGATTATTCATCCATTAGATCACATATTGAGTACCCTCTATTTGTTAGACAACTCTTCTAGGCACTGGGATTACACATGGAAAAATGCTGTCTCTGCCTTTGTGGAGTTCATTTCAGTGAGAAGAGACAGAAAATAAGCAAATACTTAAGTAAACATACAATGTGACAGATTATAGTAAGTGCTGTGGAAAAAAGAAAGCCAAGTAAAAGGGCAAGGAAAGGGACTTACTGCTGAGGGCTCCGTAAGTAAGAGGATTTTTTTTTTTTTTAAAGATTTTTAGGGGCGCCTGGGTGGCTCAGTGGGTTAAAGCCTCTGCCTTTGGCTCAGGTCATGATCCCAGGGTCCTGGGATTGAGCCCTAATGGGTCTCTCTGCTCAGCGGGGAGCCTGCTTCCTCCTCTCTCTCTCTCTCTCTGCCTGCCTCTCTGCCTACTTGTGATCTCTGTTTATTTGAGTAGGGAGAGGGGCAGAGGGAGAGAGAAAGGCAGACTCCCTGCTGACCAAGGCTCAGCCAGGGCTCTATCCCAAGATCTCGGCATCACGACCTGAGCCAAAGACAGACGTTTAACCAACTGAGCCACCCAAGTTCCCCAGTAAGAGGATTTTTGAGCAGAGACCTAAAGATAGTGATGTTATGTGGGGGAAGAACATTCCAGAAGGTAGAGCAACTGGACTCTATTATAACCTTATGAATTAGACAGAAGGCAGGGGACAGATGAGGGTAGAAGGTGTAGGGTTTGGAAATTTATTAAAACTTTGAAGAGTCATTTAAAGGTATCACAAATGTCTTTTTACAAGAGAAAATGAATGTATACGTATGTGTTCCAAGTTTTGAAAGCTGAACTTTATTTAATCAAGAGTAAGTCTTGATTTCTTAAGCTCACTATTTTAAAATCAATATTAATACAGCAAACAAATATGTACTGTTGAAGAAACTTATTGAAGAATAAGAAAAAATAAAGCTTGTTATTTCTAGTCTACACAGATCTCTAACATGTAAATATGAGTGAAGTATTAGAAATGTCACCTGCATCATCACCTCTTTGATATAGTCATTAGAATTATTGTATTTTTACTAACACATGTTTATAGAAGGCATTGGCAAATTACAGCCTGTGGACCAAATCTGGCCCACCATCTGTTTTTGTATGGCCTGCTAGCTAATAATGGCTTTTATAGTTTTAAATCGGTAGGGGAAAAGATCAGAGGAAGAGTAGTATTTCATGATGTGTGGAAATTATATGAAATTTAAATTTCAGTGTCTTTAAATAAAGTTTTATTGGAACACAATCATACTTGTTCATTTATTTATTGTCTATACCTACTTTAGCACTACAGAGATAGAATTGAGGATTGTGATGGAGCCTATTCGGCCTGCAAGAACTGAAATATTTACTCTCTGGTCGTTTACAGAAAAGGTTTGCTGACCCCTTGTTTATAGCAACCTCCCTATTTTCAAATAATATAGATGTAGATGTCTTGAGTTTGGGAGGTAGCATCACTGAGATAGTATCACATATGTTAAAATGTATCTATTTTAGATGTACAATTTCATGAGTTTTTACAACTATGGTGGTCATGAAACTACCACCAAAGAGATACAGAACATTTCCATTACTCTAGCGGCTGTCACATGGCCCTTCGAGGTTAATCTCCTCAGTCTACTGACTGCTGACAATCACTGATCTGCTTTGTATTCTCAGTATTGTCCCTTTCCTAGTACACTATATAAATAAAGTCTATAGTCCTTTTTTTTTTTTTTTTGGTGCTATGCAGTATTAGACCATTCCTTTTTATTACTAAATACTATTCTGTTTTATGGATATACCACAATTTATTTATCCATTCACTTGTTGATGGACATCTGGGTTATTTCCAGTTTGGGGATCTTATTAGTAAGGCTGACAAGAATATTCACATATATCTTTGTGTGGATATACGTGTTCATTTCATTTGTACAAATACCTAGGAATGGAATTATTATTTCCTAGAGTAGGTTTTTAAGAAGCTGGTGACCTCTTCTTCAAAATGATTATACTATTCCCAGCAAGAATAACTGAGAGTAGCAGTTGCTCTACACCAGTGGCAACACTTGGTATTATCAGTCTTTTTAATTTTAGTTATTCTGGTGGCATATGGTAGTACATCATTTAATTTTAGGTTTGTTTCCCTAAAGACTAATGGTTTTAAGCATCTTTTCAGGTATTTGTTTGCTGTCCATATATCTTCTTTTTCTGTTCAAACCTTTTGCCAACTTTTTACTAGGTTGCTTATATTCTCTTGAGTTGAAGTAAATTTTCATATATTCTGAATACAAGTCCCTTAGCTGGTATGTTTTTGCAAATATTTTCTCCGAACATGTACCTTGACTTTTCATTTTCTTAATGGTGTCTTTTAAAGAGTAAACACCTTTAATTTAATGAAATTGAACTCAACATTTTTTTATTTTATACTTCATGCTTTTCAAGTCATATTTTTTAAGTTGTTTGCTTAACCCCAGATCACTAAGCTTTACTCTTATGTTTTCTTCTAGAATTTTATGGTGTTATGTTTTACATGTAGCTCTATGGTGTATTTTTGTGTACAATGTTATATAACTAATGAGATTTCTTTCTTTTTGGCTTATGGATATCCAACTCTTCCAGAACCATTTGTTAAAAAGATTATCCTTTCCCACTGAATTGTCTTGATACCTTTGTTAAAAAAAAATTAATTAACCACATAAATTTGGGTATATTTTTGTACTATCCTGTACTTCCTATTCTAAGTACGTCCTATTATGTACTTTTGATGTATATATCAATCTTTATGCTACCACATTGTCATTATTACTCTATTTTTTAAAGATTTTATTTCTTTTTTTGACAGAGAGAGACACAGTGAGAGAGGGAAACAAGCAGAGGGAATGGGAGAGGGGGAAGCAGGCTTCCCACTGAGCATGGCGTCTGATGCAGGGCTTAATCCCAGCACCCTGGGATCATGATCTGAGCCAAAGGCAGATGCTTAACGACTGAGCCCCCCAGGCATCCCATTACTATAGCTTTATAAAAGGTCTTCAATCAGGTAGTACAAGTACTCCAACTTTGTTCATTTTTGTAAAATTGTTTGGCTACTATAGATCTTTTGCATTTCCATATATATTTCAGAATTGATATGTCAACTTCTTAAAAAAAAAAAAAAGCCTGTTGGACATTTGATTAAGATGCACTGAATTTATAAACCAGGGTATGAAGAGTTTGCTATCTTAACAAATTTTAGTCTTCTGACCATTAATCTGATATAATTCTCCTTTTATCTGGGTCTTAGAATTTTCAGGTTCTTGGTTTTCCATGTATTTTGTTGAACTTATCCCTAAGAATTTTATGTTTGCCACTGTTTTAAATCCTGTTTTAAGTTGTAATTTGTAATATTCATTGCTAGTATATAGAAATACAAGTGAAATCCATATATTGATTCTTACTCTGCAAACTTACTAAGCTTACTTATTAGGTCTAATATGTTTTTAATAGATTCCTTAGAATTTTCTACCTAGAAGACTATATTGTCTGCAAACAAGGATACTTTTTTTCTTTCCAATCTCTATGCCTTTTACTCCCGGTCCCTGTATTATGGGCTTGGCTAAAACTGATATGGTGAATTCAACAGTGTTGAACAGACTTGATAAGAGTAGGTGTCTTCATCTTGTTCTCAGTCCCAAGGAAAAGCGACACTAACTTATAGGAGCACAGAAAATTTAGGAGCATAGAGAACGTCATTTGATAATAGCTCATGTCTTCTTTTGGCTCTGCCTTCCTGTATATTATCTCTCCATCAGCCGCATGTTCTTCACATGGAGTTCCCAGCAGCTTTTGGCACACATCTCAGTGTCCCGCTAGTGCCGTGATTAGCAACCATGCATGATTTTGCTCTCCTCTCCCTCTGGCGGCATGTGGCAGTGTTGGGAGAAATTGGGGTTGTTACAACTGGAGGTGGGGGGTTGCCACCAGCACCTAGTGGGTCGAGGCCACGGATGCTATTAAACATCTTATTATGCCCAGGACAACCCCTACACAACAAAGAATTATCTGGACTTCGATGTCAATCGCGACACGACTGAGAAATGCTGTAGTGAAAGAGCTTCTCCCTCCAACAGTTTTAACCCAAGGCCCAGGACTGAGTCTCACTGGACGAACTTTTGTCACATGCTCATAATACGGCCATCTCACACGGCCAACCACCATGGCCAAAGCCTTCAAAACACCCATTGGGCAGACTTGGGCCAATATGGGCTGACATGTCACAACTACCTAAATTTATGCACCAACTATGAACATAGTATTTTGGCTTACCAAAGTTTAAATTACTGGCTGACACCAGAGGAAGGGGGAAATGATGCTGGGAAAGCAAGAAAACCAGACGTTCAAAAGACCACCCTTGGGAGAGGAGATGTGTAAGACCCTGAGCCAGATATATAGGGATTAAAGTCCTATCAGGGACTGGAGGACCCGTCTGGCTGACAGGAGACTCTGGCTCATGCCTGAAAGGGGGTCATGGGGGACACTCTGATGTTCACAGGAGAACGCTGGGGCCCACCAGCCACTGAACCTGTTCACGGCACGAGTTCATTCCCAGCCTCACTGTCACAATTTGCCCCAGGAGGGGAGTGAGGGGGACTGATGCTCTGTGAATGAGCTCAGCAACCAGAATAGACAGAGGTGGCCCGTGGAGGGCTTTAGTAACTCCAGATGTAAAAGTACAGGGAAAGACAAGGATGGTCCTGTAGGAATCTCAGACCCACACCAAAGGCACCGAGCATTTCTTGTTCATATTCTGGTGTGGGGAGTGTTTCCACCAATGAACCAGATTAATAAAATTTATCTTTTAGATAACTTCAAAAGCTGGTCATACTGTGATATGTGGTGATTATGTTTCAAGCTCCTTTTATTCTCCACCTCTAGAGAGAAAACAGGCTGTCCGCATTTCCTGACAAGCTTCGTGTAAGCCTGACACTTACTTTTTAAAAAGATTTTATTTATTTATTTTTGAGAGAGAGAGAGAGAGAATACAGGAGCACGAGAAAGGGGAGGGATAGAGGGAGAAGCAGGCTCCCCACTGAGCAGAGAGCTGGATGTGGGGCTTGATCCCAGGACCCCAGAATCAGGACCTGAGCAGAGGGCAGACACTTAACCGACTGAGCCACCCAGGATACTTAAATGATGGCTCCATAGAGCCTTATGCTTTTCTCTCATTCAGGATTTTCCAACAAAAGGCATTCTCTTGGGGGGGAAGCTCTGATCAAAGACCCATAAGGTAATAATACCACCTCCATTCCACATTTTTCCATATAAAAAGTTAATAAACCTTCAGAAAACACTATGAAGAAATGTTGCTGGAAAAAAAAAAGAAGTTAATTAAATTACCTTTATTAGGTACAGGAAAAAGAAGTGATTTTTTTTTTTTCTTTTTGTCATTAAGGGTGAGACAACTCTCCCAATTTGGGGGTCCATCTAGATAAAAAATATTGCAGAAATAGGAGTTTAACACCAATTCATAGTGAATATTTCTGACTTAAAAGGCACTGAAGGACAAGCATATTTGTGTTATGAAGGTTTTGACCTGAATACTCGTAAAATGGGCTTTCACCACTATTCATTTTCTGTCTGGTTTCTAAGGGGATTGGGTTTTTGAATAAGAGAGCAGTCTGGAATCAATTTACAAGGTGCACATGAGGACACGGCAAGGTGGGTACTGCCCAAGATTATTATTTTACAAAAGACACCTCAAAAGCAATTTTCCACTGACTTTTCTCTGCACTAGAAAATCAGACAGAGGCTCCGGGAACATTTGAAGAGTTAAAATAGGGTAAGTGGATTAGTATAATTCCCTGATGACTTTTTCAGTTTTATGTAGGAAAGATTTTGAAAGTATTCATTCGCCAACCTGACGCATCTGGAAGCCTCGCAGTCTAAAGGCAGCTTTACGTTCTCTTGGACTGTTTGCCCACATTTTTATTTCTACAAGAAGTTCAGCCTTCATTTCCGACCCCTACCTAACCCCTGCCCTGCCCCCCACAAGCCAGTTTTTGAATAAAATGTCAGGAATGCCTTGTCAACAGAAGGAACCTTAGGAGAGAAAATCAGATTGTTGTTCATTTTTACTTCTTTTTTGCCTTAACTTCTCCCCACCTCATCCCATCACCAATACTCTTTCTTTCAAACTATTGGAATTCATTGTTTCAAAGACAAGAACAAAAACAAAACACCTCTGCTTCCTGGGTAAAGCGGCAGACCAGTAGTGTTCCGGGGGCTCTTGGTGGTAGAAGACCCTGGGGAACTCCTTCCTGTCCTATGGGGTTGGGGGGAGGAGTGGTAATCCTCTGCCGCTGTCTTCACAGGACAGTGGGCTCAAGGGGGTCAAGTGTGAAGGAGATAGGGAGAAACTGGTGGCTTAGCTGCTCCCTTGATATCTTTGAAAAGAGGATTCTTGTGGCAAGGGACAAAAACCCCTCTGGATTTAGCACAGGGGGAACATGTTGGTACTGTTGTACCTGGTCTCAGGGACAAATACATTCAAAGAGTTAAGCCCTGTTGAGCCCCTCTTCCAACTCTGTTTCAGCTGCTCTTACCATGAACGGCTCACTCCCTCAAACCAGGTTTCTCCCCCAGACTCTCCCTTCAGCTGCCCCAAACTCCAGGACCCATTCTTCTTGATCAACGGAGAGCAAGTGCTCCACTCTCTCACTCTAATGTTTGAAATCCCAGGGCGGTCCACTTCTCTGCCCCATTTGGGTTTCATGCTCACATTCTGTAGCCCAAGAAGCAGAGAACACGATTGACAACTCACAGTAGGACCACAAGGTTGGAGGGAAAGAAGAAGCACTTCCTCAAAACCTGTTTTTTGGGTTTGTTTTGTTTTACTTTGGTTTTTTTTTTTTTTTAAGATTTTATTTATTTGACAGAGATCACAAGTAGGCAGAGAGGCAGGCAGAGAGAGGGGAAGGGAAGCAGGCTCCCTGCTGAGCAGAGAGCCCGATGTGGGGCTCGATCCCAGGCCCCTGAGATCATGACCTGAGCAGAAGGCAGAGGCTTAACCCACTGAGTCACCTAGGAGCCCCCTCAAACTTGTTTTTGAAGAAAAGAATGAGTTCCAAATCTGGATAAAGAATATGCCACATCTTTAAGATTTGTGAGATATGGGGGCGCCTGGGTGGCTCAGTCAGTTAAGTGTCTGCCTTCGGCTCAGGTCATGATGCCAGGGTTCTGGGATTGAGCCCCACATGGAGCTCCCTGCTCAGCAGGAGGCCTTCTTCTCCTTCTCCCACACCCCCTACTTGTGTTCCCTCTCTTGCTGTATCTCTCTGTCTCAAATAGATAAATAAAATCTTTTCAAAAAAAGAATTGCGAGATACTTCCCCCCCCACACATTTTAATGTCTCGGAAATCGTGATCAATGTCATGTCATGTTTAATTGGCAGCATTTCTTCTTTTTTAACATTATACAAAATATATTTATATATATATTTATATATGATATATTAATATTATATTATATGTTATACAGTATTAAATAATATATTTTTATAAATTACATAGCATTATATATTTATATAATTTTATATTTTATCAAATAGAATAATGTATATATTTTATATTATATACAAAATAGTGGTTCCAATGATATTTTATATTATATATAAAATATAAAATAGTAGTTTATATTATATATAAAATAGTGGTTCGTCTTATAAAGGGCGGTATCTTGGATTCAAGGAAACAGGGTATGTCTGGAAGGCACGTGAAGGTCAAGAGGAGAGGAAAATAGGAGCAGACAAAGGTAACAGTAGACGTGACTGCCTGGATGGGAGAAAATACCAAGGATCAAAACCTCAATACTAAGGGAGGGAGATAGAGGTTAATGCCGTGCAACACTGTCATGTTTTTGTAGACAAAGAACCTGAGCTTCTGTCACTGACTCAGACAAGTTGCCTGGGGGAAATTGTTCCGCTCCTGGAGCCTTTGTTTCCAGCTTAGGAGCTGACAGTTCGGTAGCCTGCCTACTTCTCCGGAATGCTGTAAGAGCGAGAAGGTGGACAGCCTGCTGGGTGTAGGTCTCTTACCTACCCTTCCGCCCCGGCAGTCTTCAGGACAGTTCCTGGGGCAACAGCATCTTTCTCCAGCCCCGCAGGTGCCCCAGGAACCCCTTGTCGGGAGCTGAGCATTGCGGGCATCCCGCATCCCTGGTCTTTGGTGCTCCCGAGCCCCTTCAGTAAAGATCCTTGCTCTTCTTGCGTCAGTCCTAATTGCTCCGAAAAGAGCAAAGGGGCCACGGAGCTAGCTAGCCGCAACCCCAATGACTTTGCAGGCCCTCCTGCCGTGCCCTCCAAGTCTGTTTTCAAGATTTATCTCCACTCAGAATTAACGAGAAGGGGGAGGAGGGGAGGGAAATGCTAAATAGCCGCGTCGTGTTACAAATTAAGTTCGGTTTCCACAGTGGCAAAACACACGGGGTGCATATTAACCAGGCGGCGTGTGGCGGGGACTTCTCTGAGGGTTGTTTTTGCTTTTTGTCTCTCAAAGGCTTTCCAGAGCCAAGGTCCTTGCAGCCTCTTCTGGAGAGATCCAAGTCTGGCGGAGACAAGCTGACCGGGTACATTCTCTGACTTGTTAAAGCAGAAAGTGCCGATGTTCCAAGTGTCAGGGGAACCACATGGTGCTAATGAGGCTGGGAGATAGTGTGGGGGCGGGGGAGGGTTTGAGGTCCCTGTTCTCCCCATGCTGGGGCCCTGGGGTAGCTTGTTGAGGAGAGAGAACATAAGACCCCATTAACAGCAGCTGAGTGGTTATTCCCGAATCCCCCTTCCATGCACCTGTCAGAGCGTTGCCGTGGATCCCAAGGAGTGGGCACCGCCAGGCAGGCTTTCCACTGCGTGAGGGGAATGTGGCAAGAAAGGGCAGCGATGCACAAGACGCATCTATCTTATAGACACAAGCCTGTAAGAAAAAGGGATGCATCATCCTTCATTCCAGGAGGACTGTGAGCAGTGGGACTGTAAAAGGTCTGCCCTTCTTAGAGACCATGTTCCCAGGCTCCATTTAACTCTGTGACTGACGTGCGGTGAACACCAGCATCGTGGGCGTCATGTGTCATTGACCGAACGACACATGACTCATCTAAAGGACAAGAGATTCTGCTTCCTGCGGTAGTTGGTAACCGTGGTGTGCGTGCAGTCTCCCATTTCATGGCATCATGGACTGTGGGGACATTTATTCATTTATTCCAACACTCATTCAACAAGTATAATTATTGAGTGTGCCTACCATATGTTCAGCCCCGTTTGAAGCCCTAGGGATGCGACAGTAAACAAAACAAATTAAAAATGAAACAAAAATCAGCTCCCTCTTGATGAAGGCTCCGTTCTGGTGGATATGGGTAGATCAGCCTCTCCAGCACCCCCTCCTATGGTGTGGGCATTGCAGTGTTCCTCTGGGGAGCCGTTCTCGGGCTTTGTGATGGAGATGAGGCTGAGGAATCCTTGTTCACAGAAGCAGGTGCACTGCAGGCAAGCTAAGTGCCCTAGATGGTGTTGGAAAAGGCTGGGGTGGGGGATGACAAGCTGGCAAGGTGGAAGTCTAGAACTGTGGTCGGCCACCTTGGCCACCATGCTGGGACAGGTGTCTGGGAATGAAGGAGACCCAGAGGAAAGCCAAGCTGAGCAACGGAGAGAGAGAGATCCAGAAAATTAGCATGCTTTCCATGAACCAACAATTTCCATTTCCTATCTAGCCAGTTTGAGTTGGGTTTGTGTTATCTGCCACCAAAAGATGCCTCACTTAAAGCATCTGGGGGTGCTGGGTGGAGACATAAAATCGGAGTTGGTTTTCTGGGGCTCTCTTCTTCTTTAGGGCACACCTTTCCCAGAAAAATCCCGCATGCACATCGAGGCTATGGCAGTCCGAGGTCATCCCCCCAAGGGTGTTCTATTCCTTTAACCCACTGGGTTGAGAGCACAAATTTCCCCTAGTCTGGCACTCAGGTCCCATCTCTTTTCACAGGGAGACGACGGAGTGTAGAGGGAACTACTAGCCTTCAGAGGCCAAGGCAGCAGGTTCTGAAACCCATCCTTGCAATGTACGAGCTGTGTGGCCTCAGTTTCAGCATCCGCTAAATGGGAATTCTAGCCCCATCCTCCTGGCCTCATATGTAGGAGGAGAAGCATGACGAACAGGTCTCCCTTATTTCCATTCTATCATTTCTCTCCCATATCAACACTTCGAATGTCGGACCTATTGTAACAAATGGATCAGGTCGCTGAAAGTACATGAGTGAAACAAACAAACAAACAAACAAAATAGGGGTTCCCCAAGGAAAGGCCCACTATCTATCCACCTTTACAAGGGGTTTTTAATCTGGCTCAGGTCCACGCCAATGTTCTGGGCCAGCTTCTACCCCGTAGCCCGGAAAATTAATGCAAGAAAGGTTAGTAATGAGACCAAGGTGAAGTGTGTTTCTTTCCAGGGGTATTTACATTTTCAGCTGGAATTGTATCTTACTGTAAATGGATGGCTCTTAATTATAGGCATTAAGTGGGGGTTGGAGGGAGAGAGTTATGCCTGAGAGAGTTATGCAGGCATGGGCGGAGGGGGGGGGACGTCAACCACATCAGTACCCACAGGCGCTCTCAGTGGGTGAAGCCAGCACTAGTGTGTGAACTGTTGCCACCACGTGCTCTGATCTCCCCCCAGCTCCTCTCTGAAATAAACCTGTGTGGTTGGGGCCTCGGCGTCTGAGCCACCATTCCCACTGCAGTCACGGGGAGAGTGAGAAGCCGAGCCCTGCCCCGCTGCAGAAATGCCAACCCTCCTCTCAGCTCCTCTGGAGGCTTGGCGTCCTAATGATCCATCTGTTAGCGGCAGTGACTGGGGCTCTGACACAAAAATCAAGGACAGTGGAAGAGGTTTCCTGGTGGTCGATGGGGTGGCACTAACGGCGTGTCTGCAGGGACAGCAGTACCAGGGTGCGGTGGGATGCCCAATGCCCTACACCCACAGGGTCAGCAGTGTAAGCGAGGATTGCAACACGTGCAGGGCTCTCCTTCCTGCATGCTTCCGGGAGCGCATTGCTGGGGCTTCTGAATGTAGGGCCTCTCTGCCAGCTGCTCCGGACCCCTCAGTGCCTCTGTGAATTGAGAACTATAAGCTCAGTAAGTTCATTTCTATATCAGTTGGCGAGAGTAGATTTCTGTGGTTTGCAAATCAGAATCCCCCATAAACACCTGTCCGTAAAAGACTTCCAAATCTCCATCCCAGGGCTGACCTCTCCTATCTTCTGAACTTCTCTTGTTTTTAGCCAAGAATCCCCACTTGTATCTTCCAAATTTACTCAAGATCGTGAATTTCTTCCTGAATGTCAACTCTTCAATTTCACATAATCATCAACGGTTTCTCTGGTGCCCAGATTCCTCAGTCGTAATTAGCGTCCTATGAATCTAATCCTTGGCTCCTTTTTTTTTAAACAGCCTCCAACCACACTGCCCCTCAACAAGCCTAGCTAGGCAACAAGTATTTAAGGCATGGCCTTCGAGGGGGCCCAGCCCAGCGCACAGACTCTCTTTTTTTATAGTTCCCCCAAACCACCCCAGATTCTCCTCCAGAAGCATGTCCATCTTGTCCCTGAGGTATCAGTGACATACTCCTTGCTTTGGGCTGGTTTTTGTCCACCCTCCTTCTTGGTGTGTCTTCCTCTGATGTATTTTGAATCACCTCACGTCTCTTGTCAGACACCCACAGTGGTGCGTGACAGTGTTGCAAATCCAATTAGGACCTTGGATAATATGGCCTCACAGGCCCCTGGCAAGTGCCTCTCTTGGCTTGCCTTCATCATCTCTAACTAAAGCACCACCTTCAACTTGCGTTTTTACCGAGACAGCCTGCCCTTGCGGCTCCAACCCCGGAGCCCCCTGAAATACGACAGGCCTTTCCTCATCCAGAATGCTTCTCTAGCCCAAGTCACACAGCAGAAGGCTCCTGGGAGGTATTCTCAGAGCAGTGCCGCCAGGCTCCAGATGTTCTAGAAATCCCAACATCCTCTGGGCACACGCATTTTTTCCCCAATCAGTTTTTGTTGTTTGCGTGTGACACAGTTGGGCATTTTTAATTTATATTTCGGTAGGTGTGGATGTCTGTGTGTGTCTGTGTTTTCTACTCTTGGAGACCATAGCTTCCTCAAAGGCATAGACTGTGTCTCTTATTTCCAACTCTCTTGGCATGCGGTTAGAATGACAATGGTGTTATTAATATTTTCATTTTGCTTTATTGCTTACAAAGTGCTGCCACAAATGTTATAAAGTCCTCACAGCAAGTGAAGACCTTAAATTCCGGCTCAGGCAGACCTAATTACGTCCTGACTCTACAACTTAATACAGGCCTGTGTCTCGGTTTGTTCATCTGTGAACAGGGCACGATGATGCTTCAGAGTTCATAGGGTTGCTGTAAGAATGAAATAAGTCCGAGTGAGAAAAGTGTCTAGCACATAAAACAGGCCCAGTTAGGAGTATTGTTATTGTTTGTTGAAGTAACTGCCTTCATTTTACAAATGAGGAAAATGAAGCTCAGAGAGGATAAGCAATTGGCTTAGGAACTTGAAATTGCAAGACGCTTGGGTGACTCAGTTGGTTAAGCATCTGCCTACCACTCAGGTCGTGATCCCAGGGTCCTGGAATCAAGTCCAGCCTAGAGCTCCTTGCTCAGCAGGGAGCCTGCTTCTCTCTCTGTCTGCTGCTCCCTTTGCTCGTGCTCTCTTGGTCTCTCTCTGGCAAATAAATAAATAAAATCTTAAAACAAAACAAAACAAAACAAAAAAAAGAACTTGAAATAACCAAAGGGCAGACCAGAATATAGAATAGGCTCTAAGATGCTATGGCATCTGACCCCGTGTACTGTTAGGATCCCTGGCAATTCAAAGCATCATGTACTACTTGCTGGGAGATCCAGATGGACACTGCAGAAGTCTGTGCAGGATCCCAGAATAACCCAGAAGGACTGGAGTCTTAAAAAGCAACTACGTAAAGAAGCTGGGGTAGGTTACTCTGACAAGAAGGTGTGAATTGACTTATACTTTTGAAAAGTGAAAGCACACTTTCCCAAGAGGTCAGAAATGCTGAGTCAACACCTCTAGCGTGGGCTGCCAACTGCTGCAGACAGAAGTAGAGGGAAGCTGCTGGGGCACAAGACTCTGCTCTTGCACACTGAGTTTGACACTATTTCTTATTCCATTTTTTCCTCATCGGTGAGGAGAAAGGGTGGCAATGTCCCTAGTGCAACTTCCCAAGGAACCCATCCCATCAATCAATATGTCACTCTTCCGTTGTCATGATATATAGGAAGGAAGGAAACACCCACTAGCAAAGAACAGCGCCATTTTTGAAAAACAATAAATTGTCCATGAGGACATTCTAATTGAGAGGCCAATTTTGTGGGGCTGTGAAGGGAGCACAGGGCTTGGCACACCATGCGCTATGTCACCCCGGGGGGCACCCACTTGGCCTTGGGGGCTCCGTTTCCTTACCCGAGCAATGGGGATAATAATCCTCATTATGGGATTATCATGGGGATTACATGAGTTTATACACTGAACCACTTGGCATTATATCCAGCTTATAACAGAGTCTAAGATGTTTTGTTTTGTTTTTTAATTCTGGGCTCTGCTCAGGGTCACTCCTGATTCAGTCCATTCAGTGATTTCCATGGAGCTCAACAAACCTGGGTAGGGATAAGTCAAGAGTGTCTTCTCTGTGGCTGATGGCTCCCTGTGATGTTAGGAGCTAGTCTGAGCCCCTTGCTGGCTTCTGAACACCCAAACCCTGAGGAACATAGCCTATTGTATTTTACTTTCCTTTTAAAATTTGACATATAATCTTCATACAAGAAAGTGTACAAATCTTAATTATATAGCTCAAAGTATTTTTACCGTATGTATGGTAAAATGATAATCAGGGTTGATTATCATGATCCAGATTATTCTAGAAATTTCCATTACCCGAGGTTTCCCACTGCCCATTGCAGACAATACCCCTCTACCTCCAGAGATAACCACTCTTCTGGCTTCCATCATCTTAGATTTGGTTTGCTTACACTTGAAGAATTTTTTTTAAAAGAAAGAAATAAAAGCACTCATGTTTTCATTTTTTTTTAAAAGAATTATTTATTATTTGAGAGAGTGGGGGAGGAGCAGAGAGAGAGAATCTCCAGGAGACTCCCCGCTGAGTACAGAGCTCAATGCAGGGCTCCATCCTCAGACCCTGAGATCATGACCTGAGCCAAAATCAAGAGCTGGTCCTTAACCAACTGAGTCACCCAGGCGCCCCAGCACTCATGCTTTTAAATCACCTGCCACCATCACCCAGGGCAATTTCATTTTAACCTAAGATTCTTCTGAAATTGAAGAAAGAGTTGGGAAGGGAAAAAAAATCCGACTGATGTGGAATACAAGGGATTAGGAGACACAGAGCTTTGGGAAAGGGTACCCGTAACCTGAGGAAAACCCTGGGGCCAGAGGGAAAACTATTCATGGCAGAGGTGTTGACAGCTTGGATGGTGAATAAAGGAGTTCTGCGTACTGGGGGCTGCATTCTCACTAGCAGAGACCTTCCAAGGTGGTCTACGCTGACATCAGAGGGGATGGATTAAAGAAAGCCCGCTAGGTAGAAAGTCAGTTTGCCAATTGTCTGCATAGATTAGCAAGCACCTGCTGTCATCAGGCCTGAAAACAAGCCTCATGGGCGGAGGGGGTTGACTCCAGGGAGGGTGAGATGTCCAAACGCCACGAAGAGGGGAAAGAGGAGGAAGGAACAAGGCGACCCCAGAGAGTGTGCGAATGACTGCTCCTGTTCAAACAGCTCTACACAATCCTTAGACTTCCAGAGAATCTTCCTCTGTTAAAACTGTGAGGGGATTGCATTAATTATGCATGATTCTTCTGTTGACACTTGGGTGATCTGTGCTGATAGAAGGGAAGGAAGGCCAACCTCTTAGACTCTGTGGCCAGGGACCACACTGCGCTGGGCTGGAACAATGGAGGGTCAGGGTCATCCCAGCCAGCTCAGGAAGCCATTGTGAGACCTATCAGGAGACAGAGCTCCCCCCACCCCCAACTCCCCTCGCTTTTTCTTCTCAAGCCCAGCCCCCACTGAGAAGGAGCTCTAAGCAGTCAAGCTATGGGCCAAGTTGCCCTGGGCCAACTTTAAGACCTCTGGCCATTGGGGAGGGATCTAAGGCTTTGGCCTCTAATCCGGTAGCCAAACAATTAGATTCAATTTATCAAATAGAATTAGCCTGAAAATAGGTAAAGATATAAGGCTGGTAGTTTGACTGATGCTCTTTGATGCCTTTCTTCCTTTCCACTGACTGAATTCTCAAAGCTGTGGGAACACTACAGCAGGCTCCCCCAATTCTTTTTTTTGGCCTATATACCTTTAATGAAGGAAATGTTAAGCATGGCCCAAAATAAGCTCATCTGTTTATAAATTACAGACACAGACTCCTCTGCCAGTGTGTTCCGTACAGTAAAAACAACGAAAAGAAAATCTGAAAAATGAGGTGAAAGATGAAATAAATAATACTCTCAAACTAATTCTACTTTCTAACAGGGAAAAAATACTTTTGCTTTAGTCAAAAAGAATTAATATGTTTTAGTAGGAGCAGTGGTTCAGTAAATCTTCAACCCGTTGCGATAAGACAGTCTAGGGGAAAAGAGTTCAAGTCTTAGTTTGCAAGACTGTCAGAGCTGACAAAATTCCTTCACCGAGGGACATAGAGACAAAAGAGATGCACCCCTAGCTGGAATCGATAAATCATGAGAGTTTATTTTTTTAGTCTTCTCTGTAAATCATGCAGATTCTGTTGAAATATGGTCTTGAAATTTCTATCTTCCTTGATGTCTGTCAGTTGCTCTTACAAAGTAATCTTGAACTCCTGTCATGCTATTAGTATTCTCAACAAATGAGTTCAGAACCCCCCAGAACTCTGCCTGGAGGCTCTTTAAACAGCTTAGAAAATTTTATTTTCAACTTTTTAAAAGAGTGTGGACCGACAGCATGTTTATACTATTTGTGCCAACAGGTGACAAATTTAAACCATTTCCAAAATGCTCTTTTCATATAGAAGTTTCTTTAGAAAGACTTTCTTACTTGTTAAAATGTCACCTTTATCTCTAGGGGACAGGTGAAGTATGCTTATTGTTTCAAAAAACTCTGCTTCATGACGTTTGTCATCATAGTAAAGGTCTGCAAATACAAAACATTTGTTTCTTGTGAGAGAAAAACGTGGAACTTAACTTTAAGTTTGACAAATCTATTCAGAACTTTTCCATCACCGACGAGTGGTTCAAAATGTTTTCATGATCATTCTCCATCTCAATAAGAAGTATTGCTGATTCTCTAGTCTAAGATACCATAGCAACCAGGCAGGTGTGAAGGGCAGAGGCTCTCAATATCTGAAAAGGGCAGAAGGATGAGGGCACCGTGGCCCATCCTCTGCCTTGGAGAACTGCTCTCTACTTACGGGGTGTCTCCCATGCTGTGTGACAAGTAACCCTTTGACATTCAGACTGAGGGTGCCAGTGATAAGCCACATAATACATTTTTGTTTGGGTTTTCGATGAAAAATAGATATATAGAGAAGCTTGAAGTGTCCTAGTGGCTCACATCTCATTTTGGAAACATGTTAGTCTTAAGTTGGCTTAACTTTGAGTCCATACAGTTCATCACTCTAGTTGTGAGATGTTGGGGACATTTTGCAACTTTAGTCTGCATAGGATCCCTCTTCAAACTTGGGATGATGGCAATACTGACCTCATAGGCTTGCTGTGAGATTACATGAAGTCTGACATGAAATCACTTAGTATGGTGCCTGGTACAATGAAAACTAACTATAATAATGCTTGCAGTTCAGGTTCCATTCATTAAGAAGTCCACTTTATTTTTTTTTAAGGTTTTATTTATTTATTTGACAGACAGAGATCACAAGTGGGCAGAGAAGCAGGCAGAGAGAGAGAGAGGAGGAGGAAGCAGGCTCTCCACTGAGCAGAGAGCCCGATACAGGGCTCGATCCCAGGACCCTGAGATCATGACCTGAGCCAAAGGCAGAGGCTTTAACCCACTGAGCCAACCAGGTGCCCCAAGAAGCCCACTTTAATCAGACTTTGCCAGAAAGAGTTTCTTGAGATAATCTACCATTCATTCCCACTCCATTTCATCCACTATCCCAGGTCTGACTTTGGGTATGGCAAATACATCTCATTGGATCTCACATGTTGGATCACATTCCGTAATAGTAACTGCCTGGAGCACTGTGTTGAAAGGCACTGTGTTGTTGAGTCTAAGTTCCATGGGGGGAAAAGTGCTGTGATTGATTAGCAATGTCTGTGAGAGGCACAGGAGGAGGAGATGGTAGCAAGCTGTCCCAGATACTACTGATCCTTATCTCACTTCTGGGCACCTTCAGGACCAGGAGATTGCGTTGATCTTCCCCACATGACCAATCCCTAGCATAGTTTCTGTAATATATCAAGGAGTCAAACAAGGCTTGTTGGATAAAATGAATATATCAACAAATGGTTTTACCATTTGTTACTACCATCTGTTACTTCCAACACCTCCATTAGCTTGAAGGAAAGTATTGTCTTCTAAAAGAAGTTTGATCCTAAAGACCTTCCCATGGGGGTTTGGAGTTGGACCAGCCAGTCTGACCAGGTACCTCAGGTTGAAGAAGAGGCTACGGAAGGAGGGGTATGGAAGAAGGTGACCCCGAGGACAGCATGTGAGTGGGATGTGGGCAAAGTCCATGTGAAGCTTGTAGGACACAAACTGAAGGCTGACAAACTTTAAGTCCCATTATAACAAAAGGGACTGTCCTAAATTCTGTGAATTGGACAAAGGAGTATTATATATGCTTTTAAGCCAATGTTTTAAAAAATCATTGGATAACAGATACAAAAATATTTCTGTAAGTATGAGAGGCTTACAAATCACAAGGGTAGCTAGTGAGCATTCAGTTTTGCTGCCTGTGAAGGTGTGATTCTATGCTGGAGGACGGTGGCTGGTTTGTAAGAAAAACTTACTCTGTGTGGTTTGGCCAAAGAGACAGCTATGAAGTTTAAGGATTTGTAGAAATATGGAAGGAAGGGATCTTGAAGATCAGACCAAGGAGTCCAGCCTTAGTCTGCTTCACCATCCTACCACCAATGTGCCATGGAGATGACCTTGTCTTTTCAAACTATAGTAAATTGACCTTACAGTTGACTCTTGAGCAATGCAGGGTCAGGGGCACTGACGCCCTACACGGTCAAAAATCCATGTTAACTTTGACACCCTCCCCCCAAACTTAACTACTACTAACAGCTTACTCTTGATCAGAAGCCTTTCTGATAACATAAACACCTAACACATATTTTATATGTTATATATATTATATACCGTCTTCTTACAATAAAGTCAGCTAGAGAAAAGAAAACGTTATTAAGGAAATCATAAGAAGAGAAAATATATTTACAGCACCACAAGCAAACTCACACAGTCCAAACCCATGTTGTTCAAGAGTCAACTGTAATTGAGTTTTAGACACTTAAAACATTTATTATGCCCTCTTAAGCTAAGCCAAGATTGCCCGGGTATTATAAACTTCAGCGAAGAATGACTATAAGCTGTGTGTACCCATATAAAACAGATATGTAGTTATACATGTACATTATAATTAATGTAAAATTACAATTTAATGTCCGCCATTTATTGTTGAGTAATGTTCATCATTCACTATAAACAGGCAACAGAAAACACCCACTCGAGTTGTTAAGCATGCCTTTGATTTCCTGACTCTTTTATGGTGGCTCAGCAAATTAAATAACTCAGTGTTCTCCTCTGGAGGAGAGAGATTTTCTTGTTGTTTGTTTCATAATGAACATTAGTCAACCCTTGACTAATGTTGGATATGAAGTTACACATTAGCCATGTATTAAATATTGTTTGTTGTGTGTACAGAATGTAACTGTGCAAGGTAAGCTTCTTTTGGCATTTGAGAGAGCCCAATAAATAGCACTTCTCTTCCAGGATCAAGTGCTGAGCCAACTGAGAAATCACACAAAAGAATAAGGCAGCCAAGAAACTAAATCACCTTTTTCTCCCACTGATGGAGCTGATAACTGGAGAATGAGGTTTATAGATGCAACGAGACTCCAGAATTAGGCAAAGCAGCTTACCCAGTCAGAGGCAGATGCAATCTTCAGATGTAGTCCACATGTAGTCGGATGTAGACCACAGATGTAGTCCTCCCAGAACTTACATCATGGAGGAACACGAAAGAACATGCACACCTGCAGAAGAGAAAGAGACCTGAGTTCCAAGCCCTGGCATCACCTTCCAGACTCACGTATAGACGAATTCTCCATGTACCTCTTTTCCAGTGGCCTTGAAGTTGTGCAAGGGAATGGTGTCAAATTCAGAAGGACAACAGAAGGTCATCAAAATAAGCTGATTAAGATCAAAACATGCAGGAAATATGTCATTATTCATTTGAGTAATATATTTGAATATAGGCTCTGGGAGAATCAGAAATTTTTTGTTTGTTCACTGCTATATTCCCAGTGCTTAGGAAGATTACCTGGCACATATAAGGTGTTCAACAAATATTGACGAAGTGAACAGACAGGCAGGAGTAAATGAGCAGGCAGAGACAATATTACCCATATAGCTCCCTCCTCATAGAAAGAAAAGGCCTTCCTCACACATCTAGAAGATATTTTTAAGATAACAATAGCGGGTGGCTGTGTGATGGACATTGGGGAGGGTATGTGCTAAAAAGGTATGTGAGAAAAAAAAATCTTAAAAAATTAAAATAAAAAATAATAAAATGAAATAACAATAGCTGTCCTAGGGGAAAATTTTTTTTTTAAGATTTTATTTATTTATTTGACAGGCAAAGATCACAAGTAGGCAGAGAGGCAGGCAGAGAGAGAGAGGGAAGCAGCCTCCCTGCTGAGCAGAGAGCCCGATGCAGTGCTCGATCCCAGGTCCCTGAGATCATGACCAGAGCCGAAGGCAGAGGCTTAACCCACTGAGCCACCCATGAGCCTCTAGGAAAAAAATTTTTTGAGTGGACAACTTCGCCATCACATGATTTCATAGAGTTATTTGTGGTTAAAGGAAAAGAATGGTATTGTCCACTAATATTTACTGGACAGATGTTAGGTATCAGGCACTGTCCCAAGCCTTGATGAGTGTGAACCCCTCTAAATTTTGCAGCAGTTATTTCAAATAGGAAACATTGCTGGTCCAGTTTAGGAATGTACAAAAGGACAGTGCTATAACAAAGTCAGATCCAGACATTTGAGTTCCTGAGCTCATCCTATTAACCACCACACATCATTTTACCTTTGAATCACACCTTTTTTCCCTCCCACTCACGTGTGCGCTCACGCATCCTTCGATGGAATTGTTTTCGTCTCTGTGTGATTTAGTTTTCACATCTATAAAAAGGTGGTAAGGACACTAATTTAATACAGTGGGGCTAAATAAAATAATGAGTGTTAGACACAGCACAATGCTCGGTCCATAGCAAATGATTTATAAAGAGCTGTTTCTGTCTGCCTTGTTGATGTTGACATTGCCTCCATTGCAAAGTCTCTGTCCCAGGCCCCATATTCATCTCTAGAACGTCCCCTCTTGGGTCCACCCAGATGCAGTCAGCTGCAGCAGGAGTGATGGGCTCCCACATCCATTCTCTGTCTGACAGGGCTATGGACTTAGTGGGTTCTGAGCTCTGCTTCTTCCCAAACACATGGTCTGGATGGTCTTCCCGTGGTCAACTCTAACTGTTGCTGGGCCTTGCTTTCCATTTTACAAAGGAGGCCAACACCTGTCCAGTCTCTCTTCTCAGGGTGGTCATGAGAGCACACACAGGGTTTTCTGTGAAGGAGAAAAGCACGTGACAAACTACAGGGCTGCGGGTATAGGTGCAGAATGAAGGCTCCTGTACGGAATCAGCTCCTTTCCAGTTCCAGAAGAGCCCACAATCCACGCTTCTCTTCTCTGACCAAAGCTGTGAACCAATTGTGATATAAGACAAAAGAGCAAGGCAGCCTGGAAACCAAAATGTCCCCTTTAAAATTTACCGAGAAAGCTGTTATTGGAGAATGTGACTTACATATGCAGGCTTCTGGATATACTGAATTCTGGAAATAGGTAAACCAACCTAACCCAGTCAAAGACAGTATGTCCCTCCAGGGGTCAAGGTTATTTAAGTTAAAAAGATGATGCTTGCAAGGGCATAGGGCTCGTGATCCAAAAAATGTGCATTATTACTATTGTCATTACTAAGGAATTTGGCCAAATGCAAATGTGGGAGCTTGGCATTGAGTAATGTCATACAATCTGCCACTGTCTCCTAGGCTAGGGAGTAATGTCTCCACATCCTACACAGAAGGCTCTGCATGTCTTGCACCTCAATTTCCATTAACCCTGGAGGAAGGGAAAGAAAAGTCAGATTCCTTCCCGAACACACTAATGCACCCACCTGCTTTCCCCCTAAATCTCTATAAGACGCAAACGCTCCAGGAATATATTGGAAACTTTTGGAGACATGTGATTCCTAAAAACCCATTCATCATCAGTAGTCACTAAGGTGTGTTTCAGTGTTTTTCTAGAAAGATTTTGAGGTAGAATTTTTTTTTTCTTTCCTTCTATCCTTCCTGCCTGCTTGCCTCCCTCTCTCCCTCCATTTCTTCCTCCCTTCCTTCTTTCCTTCTTTCCTTTCCTTCTTTAGCTAAAGAGCTGTGAGCAGGAGTAGATGGCTTGGTTTCAGAAAGGCGCCAAGGTGAATTAACACTGATTCCCCTGAGGGAAAATGTAAAACTGCTAATAACTTGTTTGCAAAGGTAGGCGAGGTGGAAAGTATAAGCTTAACGTTCCCTACAAGCTGCGGCTTGCTCTTCCGGGAGGAGAGAGTGCTCTCAAGGGTTCCAGAATACATTGTGCACCTGCCATGTGCCTGCTGGCCAAGTCCATCGGCTCTCCCTCTCAATTATGATGCCTTTGGAAAGGAGCCTCAAGACCGTGTCTTACCTCTGGCATGGGATGGTTGGGACTTGTTAGCTGTTGAGGGTTTCTCTTGCTGTGGGGACCACATGGTCCAACAGGACCGAACCTGCCTGGAGGAGATGTTACAGGCAGGTGGGTAGTCGGATGGGGAACACGGGACAGTAGGACCCTGGAGGACCCTATTCACAGAATCACTTTCCAACCACAGTCATTTTATACACTCAATTCACTTCACAGCTCTGAGGTCTGTCAGAGATGATCTTGTTTCCTTCTTTATCTATCTATCTATCTATCTATCTATCTATCTATCTATCTATCTATCTATTTATTTTATTTTCTGTCTTCCCCACGAGAATAGGAAGTCCCAGGAGGGCGGTGGCCTCATCTGTCATGTTCACCACGGCAATGTCTATGTCAAGGTCACAGTCTGAATCACAGTAATCAGGAAGTAAATATTTGTTGAATGAATGAAGAAATGAACCCTATCTACACGCTCATTTTACTGAAGAGGAGACAAAGCCACAGAGTGACGTGACTGTAGTCACACGGGTGGCGGATGGATATGGCCTAGAATCCGGTTCCTCTGACTCCGAGTACCTTCTCAATGCCCAGCTCCTTCAGGGCTTGTAATCACACGTCACCTTCTCAGGAGGCCCAGCCTGGCCTCCATATGAAACACACCATCCCCTCCAGCCAGCCAACATTTCCCATTTCCCATTTCCTCCCAGGCTCCACACTCCACACTCCACACTCCACACTCCACACTCTGCTCACTGCCACCCCCCCCAGCCTGTGAGCGCTATATATCTTACCTTGCTCTTGTTTGTCCCTACCTGGAGGATGGAGGCTGCATGGGAGCAGGGATTTGGTCCGTGGGTTCATTGCTGTGCCCCCAGCCCTGAGCATAATACCTGACACATAGTAAATAACAACTACTTGCTGCTGAAGAAAGAATGAGCAGGACTATGGTCCTCAGCCTTCAGGGAGTCGAGAGGATACACTCTCTGAATGACAGATATGACCTCAATGAGTAGCGAGTAGATAGAACTTAGACACTAAACTTGTGTTCTCAGTACCTCTCGGGCAGGTTTAGCCTGGGTCTCCATTCTCCCATCTGTGTGATGGGATCACAGAATGACTATATGATACCATTTCTCTAGACCCCTTTACATGTGTCTGGCATCTAGTAGGTGCTCAATAAGTGTTTTTCCCCTTGCCCTTAACCTGTCAATAGGGTTCCTGGACCTCCGAATCCAAGGAAAACATAGGCAGCCCCTTGAACAGAGTTCGGAGAGGTAGAAATTATGAGTAAATGGGGAGCGGAGGAAGATCTGTGAGATAGCACCTCTCTGCTCCCCTTCATGTCTTGTCTGAGCCCAGGAAGCATGAGGCACACTCTATTCAGAGGGCAGAAGGCAATCTGTTCATTATGGAGAAAGGAGAAGCACTGGCATGCTGGGGATTTTCCCACCCGATTCTGGAAGCGTTTGCCAAAGTGGTGCAAGTCAGGAAGGGGTCCTCTGCAAAAGTGAGAGTGGAGCCAAGGGAGCCTCTCTGCACTGATTCTGAGTTATGGACAGCTTCCCACCTGTCTTTCTGTTTCTAGGCCTATGCTGCCATGTGACCAGTGACATGCCAACCAAAATGACAGGTCGAGAGTGACACGGGCCCCGTGGGCTATTTTCTGCCCAGGGCTCTGCCTGCTGGCACTGGCCCATGACCTGTTGGATTCCTCCAGTACAGCTGAGTCACAGGAGCCTGAGGAGAAATGACGTGGGTGTGGGCCATCCCCAGATGCTTCCAGCATCTGTCCCCTCCAGGGCCCTCTCTGGGAGGTGGTGTATGCACAGTGGTTAAGACACTAGCTTCTCGTCCCACCTTTGTCACTTACCCGTTGGGGTGGGTCCCTTCACTGCTTGAAGCTCACTTTTCCCATCTATAAAAAGGGAACACTGTAATAATTATAATAATAACAATAGTTACTTCAAGGGATTGTTAGGGACTTTAATGAGAGAATCTACGTAAAGCTTCTGGCATGTAGCAAGTGCCCAATAAAGAGTAGTTATGGCCATAGTTATTGCTGCCGGAGGCACAGCAATGAACCCACAGACCAAATCCCTGCTCCCATGCAGCCTCCATCCTCCAGGTAGGGACAAACAAGAGCAAGATAAGATATATAGAGTCACGATAAGCGCTCACAGGCCAGGGGTGGCGGTGAGCAGAGTGTAGAGCAGGGGAGGAAATGTGAAATGTTGGCTGGCTGGAGGGGATGGTGTGTTCCATATGGAGGCCAAGGTGCGCTCCTGAGGAGGTGACGTGTGATTACAAGCCCTGAAGGAGCTGGGCATTGAGAAGGTACTCGGAGTCAGAGGAACCGGATTCTAGGCCATATCCATGCTCCACCCGTGTGACTGCAGTCACGTCACTCTGTGGCTTTGTCTCCTCTTCAGTAAAACAAGTGTGTAGGACAGGGTTCATTTCTTCATTCATTCATTCAACAAATATTTACTTCCTGATTACTGTGAGTCAGGCTGTGCTCTTGACGTAGATATTGTAGTGGTGAACGTGACAGATGAGGCCACTGCCCTCCTGGGACCTCCTATTCTCATAAGGAAACAAGATCATTGTTGATAGATCTCAGAGTTGTGAAGTGAATCAAATACATATATGACTATTAGTGGGAGGCAATTCTTTGCATAGAATAGTCAGGGATCCTGATGTTGTGTGTCCCTAGGTCCACTTAGCTGTGCTGCCTTTTCCAGTGGACGAGGACCAGTGGACGAGAACCACACCAAGTAAGGCCTGGGCCAGTCTCAAATTGGGAAAACACCTGCACCAAGGGGCAGTGGGAACCATAAAAGCATCACTGGAAGCAGAGCCTTCTTCCCTTCCCGGGGTCTTGGGGACCTCTCTGGTCCTTTGACATCTCGCTGACATTTACAGCCTGCAAAGTCAGAAGAAGTGGGACATCACTGTTAAGAGATATCATCCCACACTGGCCAGAGCCAACGACCTTCTGCCAACACTTGCAGATTCTTTCCAGGCATTTGTTTTTTTTTTTCATGTTTCCTCTACTCCCTGCCATCAGAAAGCTACACTTCTCATTATTCCTCTCTTGACAGCGACAGTATTCCTTCCCTGCTGAATCTCATTCCTTTGATTTTTCTGCCTGGTGTCCTAACCTTGTTACACGGGCTTGGTTTGTGTTCTACTCTTTCTAGCCGCAGTCGCTTCCTCGGCAGGCCCGGCTGCCACTTCATTAGCAAGCTGTTTATGCCACTTCCAGGTCATTAATAAAGATGGTAAATGAGAAGAGGCCCAGCACCAGCCCCTCACACCCCTGCAGACACCTCCCTGGCGGGCAATTGCGATTTATTGTGTTACTCTGTTTATCGTCTTTCAGCCAGTTGTGACTGTGTAATTTTCTAAACTGCTTATAACAGATTTTTCAAGGGGATTTCTCACGAAGCAGATAGTCACTCTGAGGCTTAATAATGCCAAGGGCTGGGGAAACTCACTTTGTTGGTGGGATGATGTCCAGGGTTGGACAAGTCAAAATGCTCCTTGACCCTGTGCATACCACTGTCCTGGGCCTGCCTTTATTGGCTTCCTGCCTCCTCTTAACTCAGAATATTGTAAAAACTTGCTGTGTCTGTTCTTCAAGTCCCCTTGATTAAGATCTTTATGACTTCTAAAGTCTAATTGTTACTGAGAAAAAAGTAATGCAACCTAATGAGAACAAACTCTCCTCCTTTTTTCCCTCTAATATGTCTGTTCAATTTAGTGATGCGTTTCTATTTATTTTGTCCAACACAAAATATTTCCTGCGTGCCTACACAATGTGATGGAGGTAAAAGGACAATGAAGTGTTTTTGTTTCTGGTAGGATGTGTAAGCTCTTAACAGACCAATTCTCTTATTGATAACAATGATAAACTCTGGATAAAGTTTTTAAAATAATAATAAATTAAACATAAACACCAACTATTTGAAGGAACGGGAGAGTGAACAAGAGCAGAAGATAGTGGAAAGAGACTGACGGATGGAGCAAATAGCACTAGGTGAGTTTCCTGTTGTTATGGCTTCTAGACTTGGGGTGTCCTAAGGGGTGGAGTGGCTAAAATCCTATTAAAAAATTCATGGTGAGTGAGAGGGGAATCACAGAAAGGAAAGAATCGGAGACAGGGGAGTGAACCAAAATTTTCTATATAAACGTTGAGTCTCTATCTGCCCCTTGAATGATACATGTGTCAGGTAGATTGCAGGCAGACCAGCAGAGGATAAATGGACTGAACCGAGATTGAAGCTGTTGCCCAAAAGACAGAGTTTGCATTTTGAATGCAGCTAAGTAAGTTATCTACCAAAACAAATAAAGTAAACTCTCTTGAGAGGAATATAACACAATCCAGAGCCATCACAACGTAACATTCACAATGTCAAGGACATGAGCCAACAAAATTACTCAACATAAGAAGAAACAAGAAAATGTGACCCATTCTCAAGAGAAAGGAGTAGCTAGTGGAAACTGACCTCCAGGGGACCCAAAAATAATAAATTATGTTAAATAAATTATTAGAATACAATACGAACTGTGCCTTAAGCCCAGTCATAAAATGATGTACTCAGCACAGAGGTGGCACATGAGGCAGAACAATCTAAAAAAAAAAAAAAAATTGGATGGGTTTTCAAACTCAAGATGATTTTGAAAATCCCTTGTGCTCCAGGGAATGAAAACATCCAGTTTGTGATTTTATTACATTGAGATATTCTGCAGACTCTAGTAGAAGACATTTGGAGAGGCCATGTCACAGCTGGCTCTGCTGGAAGCACTTGACATTTCCTTTTGGGATGAAATGGGTCTACATGAGCAATTCAAACAAAAAGCAATATTTATAGAGTGAAACAAATAACATTTTAAATTTAATAATGAGGAACAGGAAAGGTCCCTCATAGAAGTTAGCGTTTGAGCTGGAGTCTTAGGACTTGAAAAATGAATAAGAGAGGGAGAACACAGACTGTGGGGGAAGATGTTTTAGGGAGAGAGGGAAGATGTTTTAGACAGAGGAAATAGCAGTGGCTTGGGAAATTCACAAGTTGAGTTGTTCTCTTACTCTTAGCTCATCAAAAATATTAAAGTGAAGGATTATAGAAAGTTATCTTTGCATGCTTTAAACATTTCATAGGAATTTAAAACATATAAATGGATATTCTTTCACCAAATTGTGATTTTAGCCCCAGCCCTTTTCTTGGAATATGGTGTTCTGATTAGTGTTATATGTTGAATTTCTTATATAAATGAATCCCTATGCATTGTATACTATTTCCAGTTTTGATTTTACAAGTGAAGTGATAAGAACTTAAAAATGCTTATAAAGCCACCTTAAACAGAGACTCTACTTTTGTCATATCCACCCACTCAATCTGTACAGTTGCCTTGCTCATACCTAATCCAATAGCATTTTGGGGTAACCCACCTTAGTGAGTCTTTCCAAAGCATTCAACCTAGCTTTCATAGAAACATTGTTTTCTTTATGATATAGAGCTATGTTGTCATTATGTAATTTAGTTTACATATAAAAATTAGACAATACAGACAAGTACAAGGACAATGGACTCTTGGCAAACATGCAACTTGACTTGTGGGAGTAGAGGCTCATGGGCCCAAGAGAGAGCCACCAAGCTTCTCCAGTGCTCAGTGTGCTGGTCAGTATGTTCAGTCAGGATGTTCTTAAAGGGAATGGAGAAATTTGGTCAACAAGACAAAATGCAAATGTCCTAATCTTGTATGACTGCTGCACACCCCTGAACACCTCTCTAATATCACCTCACCCAGACATGTGTTCTTTTTTTTTTTAAGATTTTATTTATTTATTTGACAGAGGGAGACACAATGAGAGAGGGAGCACAAGCAGGGGGAGTGGGAGAGGAAGAAGCAGACTCTCTGATGAACAGGGATCCTGATGAGGGGCTTAATCCCAGGACCCAGGGATCATGACCTGAGCCAAAGGCAGATGTCTAAGTTACCCAGATGCCCCCAGAACATTTATGCTAACATTATTAATTTCCATCTAAGAGAAACAGAAGTGTCAGTAGGAAAGATATATTAAAGTATTCAAATTTAACAGAACACCACAATCACGCCACATAGATTGATCCTTATCCAAATTTCTGTCAAAAACTGGTCATTTCTAGGTCATCTCAGTCCTCAAGGACTTCCTCCTTCAGAGACATCCTCATCAACTGTAGTTCTGCTCCCTGATTTCCTGTTCTCAGAGAATAACATTGGGTTGCTACTGTAAATATAAGATGAGTTCAAGAAATTTAGCAAATATCCAGTGGCCTGAGTGTAGTGTTTCCTAAAAACCAATTTGGAAACATCATTTACATTCAGCTGAATCATTTGATTAAAAATTTGGATTGGCAATCACATGTCAGCAGTCTTCTATGGATACCTAAATTGCTCAGCTGAAAAACAGAGCAAAACAAAACAAACTCTTGGTACATGTTTTCTTGGGTGTGGCCTAATTTAGAAGTCAGAGCACTTAGTAGTTAAGACAGGATAAAAATGGGAAAAATGTCATTTTCAGAAGAATAGTTCAAATAAAGAAAAGAAGTGAAATAAGGCAATATTTACAGCAAAACAGGGTACCAAAAGATGACTAAGGTAAAAGGATTTATTTATATACATATTCTTGGATGACTAGTTTAAGCTGCTTTGGGTAATCAAGTGAAAAATGAGTAAGAACTAATGAAGAATTAATAGAATCTTTCTACGTGGACAAAGCTTGTGCATTACCTACATAGATTTGGTCTTTTCTTTTGATATAATGTGCTCTTCTGAGATTTTCTACTGTAGCAATTTGCACTGTAGATCTAAATAATGATTCATGAGTACCCTCGCTTTTCTAACTTCTGAGATTAGGTGGTCAAAAAATATCTATTGAACAACTACCCCGTGCCATATGCTGGATGAGGTACCAATCATATATGTATGAAGATAACTATTATTTGACACATAATTTTTTTGTAACCATTAGATTGTCTAAAGAATAATGAAGAGTTTTACAATATTCTCTGGGTGTCTTAGACTTCTTGGAGAAATATATTTCTTGATTAGTATATACGGGTGCTAATTCTTAGCCACACATGAAGAGGGCTTTAGTCATAATACAATTGCCTTGTCAGATTCCATTTGCTAGCTGTCCTATCATGCTGAGAGCATAACAAACACCTTTATTTGAACTCTTTATGTGAAAACAAGGAGCAACCAACTCATGTACTTCTTCTCACAATAATGAAGATACCATTTAAAAATATGGGTCACTTTTTCCCAGCACCATTTATTGAAGAGACTGTTCCCCCCACCCCCATTGGATATTTTTTCTTGCTTTGTTGAAGATTATTTAACCATAGAGTTGAGGTCCATATCTGGGCTCTCTACTCTGTTCCATTGGTCTATGTGTCTGTTTTTGTGCCAGTACCATGCTGTCTTGGTGATCACAGCTTTGTAGTAAAGCTTGAAATCGGGCAACATGATGCCCCTAGCTTTGTTCCTCTTTTTCGACATTTCCTTAGTGATTTGGGGTCTTTTCTGGTTCTAAACAAATTTAGGATTGTTTGTTACAACACTTTGAAAAATGTCAGTGGAATTTTTATTGGGATAGCATTGAAAGTATAGATTTCTCTGGGCAGTATAGACATTTTAGCAATGTTTATTCTTCCAATCCATGAGCATGGAATGGTCTTTCCTCTTTTTGTGTCTTCAATTTCTTTCATGAGTGTTCTGTAGTTCCTCGAGTACAGATCCTTTACCTCTTTGGTTAGGTTTATCCCCAGGTATCTTATGGTTCTTGGTGCTATCGTAAATAGTATCTATTCTTTAATTTCCTTTTCTATATTTTCATTGTTAGTGTATAAAAAAGGCAACTGATTTCTATGCACTGATTTTGTATCCTGCCACATTACTGAATTGTTATATGAGTTCTAATAATTTGCGGGTGGAATCTTTTGGGTTTTCCATATAAAGTATCATGTCATCTGTGAAAAAAGAGAGTTTGACTTCTTCTTTGCCAATTTGAATACCTTTTATTTTTGTTGTTGTTGTTGTCTGATTTTTGTTGCTAGGACTTCTAGTACTATGTTGAACAAGAGTGAAATAAGTCAAGCAGAGAAAGTCAATTATATGGTTTCATTTACTTGTGGAGCATAGGAAATAAGACAGAGGACACTGGGAGATGGAGAGGAGAAGGGAGTTGGGGGAAATCAGAGGGGGAGATGAAGCATGAGGGACTGTGGACTCTGAGAAACAAATTGAGGGTTTTGGAGGGGAAGGGGTGAGGGAATGGATGAGCCTCGTGGTGGGTATTAAGGAGGGCATGTATTGCCTGGAGCACTGGGTGTGGTGCATAAAAATGAATCTTGGGGGGCACCTGGATGGCTCAGTGGGTCAAAGCCTCTGCCTTCGGCTCAGGTCATGATCCCAGGGTCCTGGGATCGAACCCTGCATCAGACTTTCTGCTCAGCAGGGAGCCTGCTTCCTCCTCTCTCTCTCCCTGCCTGTCTCTCTGCCTACTTGTGATCTCAGTCTGTCAAATAGATGAATAAAAATCTTTAAAAAAAAAATGAATCTTGGAACACTAAAAAAATAAAATAAATTAAGATGTTAAAAAATACATATAGGTCACTTGTTTTACAGTATTATATTATCCAATGATGTTATCTAATATTTGGACTGCTGTTTTTGCATTACATATCTGTCTAAAGTTCTCACTTTTTAGTGACCACCAGTCCTTCCCTTACTAAACTTAACAACATTCAGCACACATGACCATTCCTTCCTTCTTGAAAGATTCTCATCCTTTCTTTTCTTTCCTCCCATAATCTCTTGTTTCTGTTTGTCTGTTTAACCATGTTATCGAGGTATACTTTATATATTATAAAAAATCATCTATTTCAAGTATCCAATTCAATGCTTTTTAGTAACTTACCAAGAGGTGTAACTCTCACCATAAATCAGTTTCAGAGCATTTTCATCCCCCAAATGAGATCCCTCAGAACTACTTATTGTAAATCTCTTATACCCCCCAGCCCCAACTTTCTTGGTTTCCTCCTGCCTCCCTTACTACTCTCTCAGTCTTTTGCAGATTCATTCTCCTCTACTGAGTTACTAAATATTTAAATATTCCCAGGTACTCTGTGGGCCCTCTCCTCTCCTCACCCTGTGCACTTCCTTTGGAGGATGTCATTCTGACCCTGGCTTCAGTTACTACCTAGAAGCAGGTAGTTCTAGACCTCTCCATAATGCTCCAAATCTGAATATCCCAAGAATCTACTAAATACCTCCATTATAGATATTGAAAGGGTACAATTTTACACCCTAAACATCTCTTAAATACAGCTCTTATTCTCATCACTTCTATCACTTCTGCCAATCACCTTGTCTAGGATTCCATTACCTCTTACCTGGATTGTACAATAATAGTCTTTAACTTATGGGCTTATCTTCTCTCTTCCCATTTGCAATCAGTTCTCCATTGCCAAAGTGAATTTTTTTTGGGGGGGGGGGACAAATCTGATCCAGCAGCTTTCCATTCCTCTTAGATTGATATAAATGTGGGGCACCTGGGTGGCTCAGAGGGTTAAAGCCTCTGCCTTCGGCTCAAGTCATGATCCCAGGGTCCTGGGATTGAGCCCCGCATCGGGTTCTCTCCTTGGTGGGGGGCCTTCTTCCTCCTCTCTCTCTCTCTGCCTGCCTCTCTGCCTACTTGTGATCTCTCTCTGTCGAATAAATAAATAAAATCTTAAAAATATATATATATATGTATATAAAAATGTACTAACACAACTCATCACACACTACCTCTGTTCCTTGTTCTCCAGCCATTCAGCCCATCTCTAATTTTCTTTAAAAGGCACATGTTCCTACACATCACGGGGTTATTGTACATTTGTTCCTCCGCTTAATCCTCCTCTATCATTCCCTTCTACTCACCAGGCTGAGCTGCTACCAATCCTCTAGATCTTGGTTCAGTGCACGGTTTGTCATGGAAACCTCCCCACCCCTCCTCCACGTAGAACCAGTCACCAGGTTAGATGTGTTTTCTTAGTATTCCATACTTGTCCTTTGTAAAATCTACCATAGTCTGTAATTATACACTTATTTATGACTATTTGCTTAATATGTTTCTTTTCTACTGGATTGTACATGCCAAGAAGACAATAGGCACATCTGTTTTTGTTCATCCAAGAGCTAACAGAGTATAAAGGAGGCACTTAATAAATATTGTAAAACACCTAAGTAAATGAAAAAAATAAATGGAACCAATAAAACCAAGCAGAATATAAGTCCAAGATCTTGCAATAGCTCGCATTGCGTATTCTACCCCTCCCATTCTGCCCCCTCCCTGCCTCCAGATGTTGAAAATGGCTATATTTTTCATATAATGTACTTTTAACCAGAGAGAAGAGCTCGGTTTAAATTCAGAGACTATTTTGTGATTCAGGCATGTCATGGAGTCAAACTCTTACTCTTTTCTGTGAACATGACTTCAACTGAGACATGTCTTTCTTTTTTTTTTTAAGATTTTATTTATTTATTTGACAGAGACTACAAGTAGGCAGAGAGGCAGGCAGAGAGAGAGAGAGAGAAGCAGGCCCCCCGCTGAGCAGAGAGCCTGATGTGGGGCTCGATCCCAGGACTCGGGGATCATGACTTGAGCTGAAGGCAGAAGATTTAATCCACTGAGCCATCCAGGCTCCCCAGAGACATGTCTTTATTTCTAAAATGATATAACCTCTCTTATTTGGAGAAATGAAATTAAGAATTAGCCTTCCAAATCCAGCAGTGGTCTGGTAAACATTTAATAACTGCCCCTCTAGGGGAGAGAAGCCCTAATGGGTAGCATTTGACAATTTCAGTCCAATAAGTACTGTTACCGCAGTTGATTTGAAGCCACCAACTTGATCTCCCCAAAAACAGAGTTGACAAGCCATGCAAACTGGCCAGCTGGCTCTGAACACCTCTAGATCTGAGAGATACTTGTCTCCAGGTTTCTCTTTTCCTTCCTTAGCTAAAAATATAGGCTGCTCTGGCCTCTGTCCCACTGCCTGCAACCTCATGATTATTTTCCTATTTTTAATACTCTCAACTAGTAGAGACTCCTATTTCTAATACAAGACTTTGGGAGAAGTTTTCCATATCTATTCCCAAGGCTAAATTTCTACCACAGACTCTACTCTGCCACAAAAATTGGGCAGCAGGGGCGCCTGGGTGGCTCAGTAGGTTAAGCCACTGCCTTCGGCTCAGGTCATGGTCTCAGGGTCCTGGGATCGAGTCCCGCATCGGGCTCTCTGCTCAGCGGAGAGCCAGCTTCCTTCTCTCTCTCTCTCTGCCTGTCTCTCTGTCTACTTGTGATCTCTGTCAAATAAATAAATAAAATATTTTTAAAAATGGGGCAGCAAAGTTCAATTTGTGTTTTTAGCCTCATAAAGATTTTCATCAAATAATAAATCTCATCCGAAAGAAACACAAGTTGAGGAATCTGATCATGGGTTCATGTTATTCACAAGACTGTTTACTAACAGTTCCACATGCCTTTGCAGATACTTCAGGAACAGTTTTCAAGGCAGTGTTTACGCAAAGCATTAACGAAAGGGCAAAAGTCTCAAGGGAGAGACCTCACCAGAGTGCATATCTCTCCAAGCATTAAACTGTCAACAAAATTCAAGCTTCCCTCCACCCTAGAGCCCAGTTTCTCAGCCAACGTTAGACACCCATGTGTGTTGGCTGAGATAAAGTCAACAACAAAAGCACACATGTCACATCTCCCGCAAAATGACATGACCACGGTTGTTCAGGCGTGGCAGTCCAAGCCTGCTGGAAATCCTCACAGTAAACACACCACCGAATCCATCTCTTGTTGTGTGGCTGAAGGCGGGGGACAGAACAGTTGCTTCTGAAAGCAATGAAGAAAAGCTAGCAAGGGCCCCAACTGTTTGTTAAATGCCTAATGATTAACAGAAGCCCTAGCCTCAGCCTTTGGGCTGCCACACAGGGTAGTCTGTTTAGTAAACAGTCAACCACCAATATCTTGATCAGGTTGAACAGATGGTTCCAGGGTTCAGGCCAACTGTGTTTCTTTCAATTCCACACAGCTTTGGGTAATGAAGGCCACAGAATGCAAGAAAAAGTATAAACATAAGCACTCCCTCCCTCGGAAATGTACAGGGACTCCACTCCACTCCACTGCATTTCTGCTCTCCCCTCCCTCAGTCTTACACCTTTGTCAGATTTCATCACCTAGAGATAGGGAAGTCCCTGTACATTTCCCAGGGAGGGAGTGCTTATGTTTACGCACATGAATAAACCAATACCGTGAAAGAGCATCATGACTGAGCACCTGGTGGCTCAGTCGGTTAAGCATCTGCCTTCGGATTGGGTCATGATCCCAGGGTCCTGGAATCCAGTCCCGCATGGGGCTCCTTGCTCAGTGGGGAGCCTGCTTCTCCCTCTCCCACTCCTCCTGCTTTGGCTCTCTCTCTCTCTATCCATCAAATACATAAAATCTTAAAAAAAAAAAAAAAAGAGCATCATGATCTCAGCCAGGGGCTCAAAAATCTGTGGGCAGAAACCACTGATTCTAAAGTAGAAATACCTTGTGATTAAATGGAACAATCGGCCTGTTCACCACAGAACCTCTCTAGCATGTCCCAGAATCCAAATGTTGTAAGGAAGAGAAATGTTAGAGGTTGAGTTGCCAACATCACAGGCCTGATGTGATTATGAATATCACCTGCTGAAGACAGAAACAGGAGACCTACTCGCCATTTCCAGCCTGCAGCCGATCACCTGTTATGCTCTCTTTACACTTGGATGTGGAGCCTGATTTCATCTAGTTCACAGAAATGTCATCAAGATAAACATGTCTTCTGGGCCAGAGGGGATTGTAAATTCAGGCTTTTAGGCCCAGATCTACTCCAAATAAGTGCCAGGTAAAGTTTTAAAAGAGGAAAATAAAACAGACAACCCTCATTTCAAGACAAGGTAAACTTCTACAGGAATCAACAGCACAAAGCAGGAAGGGGGCTCTTCCCTGCCACACGCACTGGAAAAGTACGTATGGAGCTAATCTGGAGTTTTCTACTTGGGGAAAGGGAGAGAGCAGACCTAGCTGCCTGCTGCTGTTTGCAGAGTGGTGACTGGATAGATGCTTTCTCAACCTTCACCCACTTAGTGGCCCCAAGTTTCCAACAGAAAGCAGAGTTCTGGTTTAAGAGGGCATGTGGTCTAATGAAGGCATCTAGAAAATACAAGGAGGGATGACATTACAGAGAGGAAAAAACACAAAACCTTTCTGCTCAAAGTTGTACCTACAAGTCAAAATTCGAAACACAGAAGGAGATTAATCTAAAGAAATTAGCTAACAACATAAAAATCAAGAGATCAATCTCTCCAATTAAACTATCATTTCACTGGCACCATGACTCAAATGGGCCTATCTGAAAGTGACAATGTGAGTATATTTACAGACTTCTAAGAAATAGAGAAAGATTGCCATTCATAAAAAGGAACAAAAGGTCATGAGACAAAGAAATGATATGGGGATGCTGGGATGGCTCATTGGGTTAAGCCTCTGCCTTCGGCTCAGTTCATGGTCTCAGGGTCCTGGGATTGAGCCCTGCATTGGGCTCTCTCCTCAATAGGGAGCCTGCTTCCCCCCACCTCTTCCTGCCTCTCTACCTCCTTGTGATCTCTCTCTCTCTGTGTCAAATAAGTAAAATCTTTTAAAAGAAAAAAGAATGATAGTAATCATCACAATAATAATAATAAAAATATACAGAATACATAGATTTTAGAAATCCCAAATATGACTTCTGGTTTTAGCTCTAACATGTAGCCTGGAAGTCATCACTTTTGTTCTCGCAATAAGAAAAAAATGAACAAAATAAAAACCAATAACTTTTCCTGAATCCACCAGAGAACTAGACAGACAGGTGGGTTCTGAGTCAAAACCAAGATCTGATTTCCTGAAGCAGAAGATGCTGGAGCCACAACCTGGTAGGAATACTCACATGGTGGTTTTGGTGAACTGCTAGAAGGTGATTATGGGCTAGCAAAAGAATGAGAAATTCCCAGGAACCTTATATTAGGAGGACCCCACACTTTCTTGGGTTTTTCTTCCAAGAACCCCACCAGGTTCTTATATATGCATCGTTGCATATATAAGTTATATATATGCATCGTTGGAGTATCTGGGGCAGTAACTAGTAACTCTTACAGGAGGAAGGAAAGCATTATTTTTGTGTAATACACCTGGGGCTCTCTCCATAACAAAGGCTCACTTTCTAGGGCAAAAAGTTACCAGGGCCCTATCATAGTGGGGCAGGGGGTAAGGGGGGAATGTTTCTCCCATTCCATCCCTCTAGTCCTCTCATTTCCTATAGGAGAGTAAAAAACCTGAGCAACCATTGTGAAGGTCTCAGCGGGACACAGGCCCATGGAAAGACACATTGATTAAATAAAATTATAGAGCACTTTCCCTCTCCCTTACCTTTCCACTACACCTACAGGGCTTCAGTATAGTAACAGGGTTTTGGTTTAAAGAGCTGTAAGATGAAGACTCTCTGAAGATGAGTTCTCAGGGAAACTAAAGAAAGGGGAAAAAGAAAAAAAAACAAGGATACTAGAATAATTTAAAAGTTCTGGAATCTCTAGCTATAGAAAGATTAAACATAGCCCCACTCCTAGACAGATTAATAGAAAACATCACACCAAATGTCTGTTTACCTTGGTTTCTATGACTGGATGTATTACTACACACCATGCTCATCTTTTGACAAAAAAATTGAAAGACATGGTAAAAAGCAAGAAAAAACGCAGGCTGAAGAGACAAAGCAATCATCAGGACCAGACTCAGATGTGACACAGATCATAGAATTATTAGACGGAGAATTTCAAATTACTATGATTAACATGTTGAATACTCTAATGGAAAAAAAAAAAACTTGGAGGAACAGAGGGGTGGTATAAGTAGACAACTGGGAACTTGAAGAAAAAAATCAAACGGAAATGCTAGAAATCAAAACACTACCACAGAAATGAAGAATGCCTTTGATGGGCCCTTCATAGTTGGGAGATGGCTGAGGAAAGAGCCAGTAAACTTGGAAATGGGTCAATAAAAACTTCCCAGATTGCAAAGCAAAGAGAAAAAGAGACTTAAAACAATCAAACAAAACCATCCCAACACTTTGGGACAGCTTCAGAAGAGTTATATATGCATCATTGGAGTATCTGGGGCAGAAAAGGGGGAGCAATGCTTGCTGTCATAATGGACAAGAAACTGATTAAATCAATGACAGACTTTAAACCACAGATCTATGAAACTCAGAGAACATCAAGCAGGATAAATATGAAAAGGAGAACACTTAGTTAGGCATAGCATAAACTACAGGAATCCAAAGACAAAAGGAAATCTTGAAGGAAGTCAGAGGAAAAGAACATCTTACCTAGAGAGGAACAAGGATAGGAATTACAGCAAATGCTCATCATAAGCTATGTAAAGAAGAGACCAGTGTGAAATATTCAAAGCATTGAAAAAAAAGTCACCAACCTATAGTTTTATATACAGTAAGACTATCCTTCAAAAATGAAGGAGAAATAAAGACTTTCTCATACAAAAACTGAGGAAATGCATCACTAGCAGATCTGCCCACAAAGAATGTTAAAAGCTGTTTGGAAAGAAAGAAAATTATAAAAGTCAGAAGGTCACATCTGCATGAAGAAATGAAGAATGCCAGAGAAGGAATAAGTGAAGATAAAATATTTGATTTTTCTTTTTCTTAATTAATCTAAAAGATAACTATTTGAAGGCATAATAAACATGTGTTGGATGATTATAGCATACAGATAAGTGAAATCAATTACAACACTATCATGAGCAATGGGAGGGGGAATTGAGAGGACTCCATTACAAGGTATGGACACTACACTGAAGGCAGCATAGTGTTTTTTGAAGACAGATTTACATGAGTTTAATCCAACTGTATCAATAATCCTTTTAAATTTGAATGCTCTAACTACATTAACTAAAAGATAGAGACTGTCCAAGTGGAAACAAACAAACAAGATTCAACTATGTTGTCTATGAGAAATGCTAGCAGAAAAAAAAATGCAATGAAAAAATTCAATGGATAGAATAAACTCAGGCCAGGTCACAGAGAGAAATTTCAATAGCATATAGTGCAGATATTAAAAAATGATTAAGTGTGCTGCTGAGGTACATGAAGTTTTGGTCAGGAGGCTTCAACGTATCTTTTTTTAAAGATGTATTTTTATTTATTTAAGAGAGCATGCAATGTGGGGCGGGGAGGAGGGGGAGGGAGAGAAAGTCTCAAGCAGACTCCATGCTGAGCACAGAGCCAGTTGCAGGGCTCACTCCTGCAATCCTGATATCACCACCCAAGCTGAAACCAAGAGCCAGAGGCCTAACCAAGGGTGCCACACAGGCACCCCTCAACATATTTTGAGTAAGAGTTTCAGAAGAGGCTGGGAAGCGGGAGACACAATATTCAAAGAGGAAATGTCTGAGAAATTGACTCAGAACTGAAAAGGGATCTGAGACCTAGGAACACCAAAGGGCAGAACAGAAAAGATGACAACAAATCCACACATACATGCAATGAAGAGAAACTGCAAAATACAAAGAAGCCATTTCAAAAGCTACCAGAAAGAGTAGACAGATTATTCTTCTCATTAGCGACAATGGATACTGGGAAGTCAGGAGATAATAGCCTCCTAATGAGAGAGATTATATCCGCAGGTTAGAATGAGGTTCTGGTACAAGTTATAGAGAAACCCCAGATAACAACTTAAATGAATGGAAAGTTTATTTCTGTTATATTCAGAGTCCAGAAGATAGTATACAGAACGACTTTGGGGATACTCTTCCCTGCTTCTTAGGTAGGGATCTGGGCTCCTTCCGTCTTTCAGATCTGCGGTCCCCAGGCTCTGTTCCTCATCTCACAGCCCAAGAAGGCACTCCAGCCATGAGACCAATGTTCCGTACAGCTGGATGGAGGAACTGGTAAAGGAGAAGCAAAGGACACACCCAAACTGTCTGCTAAGGAGGGTTCCAGACGTAGGTTTACAACACTTGCACCTATGTTCATTATCTAGAGTTCAGTGACATGGCCAACACTTCAAAAGGTTGGAAAGGGCAGTCTTCATTTTGTTGTGCCCAGTTAAAAATTGTCTTTGTACAGGAAAAGGAGGAAAAAAGATCCTGGGAGACAAGGAGCCGTTCCTGCCATACTATGTATGAAAGACGTTCAGAAAGATTATTATCTAATCTCTCTGAAATGAGGACTTTGAGAGGCAGGGGGATGTCGTGGGACGAAGGGAGGAAAAAATGAAACAAAATGGGACTGGGACGGAAGACAAACAGGAAGAGACTCTTAATCTCAGGAAACAAATTGAGGGTTGCGGGGCAGGGGGAGGGGGTCGGGAAAGGGGGATGGGGTTATGGACACTGGGGAGGGTATGTGCTATGGTGAGTGCTGTGACGTGTGTAAGCCTGATGATTCACAGACCTGTACCCCTAAAGCAAATAATACATTCTGTGTTAATTTTAAAAAGATATTTTAATTCCAAGAATCATAACTATGGTCTTACTTATTTATTTTGAGGGAGAGCGAGTGGGGTGAGGGGCAGAGGGAGAAGGAGAGCATCTCTAGCAGTCTCCCTGCTGAGTTTGGAGCCTGATGCTACAACCCTGAAATCATGACCGGAGCTGAAACCAAAAGTCAGACACTCAACCAACGGAGCCACCCAGGTGCTCCAACTCAAGTCTTATTTAAAACCTATTTTTTAAAAATAGCCTTAAAAATTTGCTATTTAAAATAGCAAAAGCTAACAAAAATGTAACTGAGATCCAGTAAGATTTGGGAAACCACAGGTAGCTTAGTTTCTATTACAGTATTGCTCTCACATTCTTAGAGCAGCATTTTTGTTATGGTGGTTTTTTGTTTTTTTGTTTTTTGTGGTGTTTTTTTTTTTTTGAGCAGCATTTTTTTTTTTTTTTTTAAGATTTTATTTATTTATCAGAGAGAGAGAGGGGGAGAGAGCGAACACAGGCAGACAGAATGGCAGGCAGAGGCAGAGGGAGAAGCAGGCTCCCTGCTGAGCAAGGAGCCCAATGTGGGACTCGATCCCAGGACGCTGGGATCATGACCTGAGCCGAAGGCAGCTGCTTAACCAACTGAGCCACCCAGGCGTCCCAGAGCAGCATTTTTTTTTAACTTGGTGATTCACAGATGGGTTTTAGGGGATCTGTTGACCCTCTGCAATTATATGCAGACTATGGGGGTTTTGTGTCATTTCCTAGGAGATATTACAGAGTTTTTCATAGGTTCCCAGAGATGTCTAAAATTCCCAGAGGGGCTAAAACTAACTTTCAAACATGAGTTTAGGTTAAATCTTAAGAATTCTACTTAAATGTTTATACCGTTTTGAAGACTGAGAGCAAATTAGTTCAAGTAAATCCTGTAATATAAAAGCTGCACATAATCAAGTGTGTAGCAGGTGTTTCTGATGGGAAAATTTGCCCTACAGCCTCTTGCTTTGCAACACTCATCTGGTACAGAAACTCCTCTATTATTAGTTATCTTTTTATATCCTGCTCGCTAAATAAATCACGTCCCCTTTAAGGCAAGACTTTGTTTCTTATACATGGTTGTAGTGTCAAACACACTGTTTGCCCATAGTAAGCACCCTACTGATTGCTAGATAGCCGTTTAATTTTTCCCTAGTAACTAGCTATCTGACTTGGCCCCATCCCCTTCCCGTTGCCTAGAGGAGAGTCCATTCGGTGATATAAAGCTATTATTGTCCTTTTAATTTTTAACTTTATTTTCTGCTTCCTTATCTTTCTCTAAAATTAGGTTTTGCATAGATATGGTATCCTACTCATAGAAAGGACAATGAGCTTGAGCTTTAGATATGTTAATTACCCAATTTTGGATAATAAGCCTACAGCACAGGTCCGTAGAACTCAAACTTCCGAAATCCCTCTCCTGCTCATACGGGCATAACCGCACACATTTTTTGCAGGGGATGAAGGATTAGACTTACACTCTTGCTGTTTAGATACCACACCTAGTTTCTAGCCCAAAGCAAACTTCTCCAAACCCTCTTCTACCATTGTGTTCTGGGCTGAGGAGTAAGAGGATTTTTTTTTTAAGATTAACGTATTTATTTATTTGATGGGCAGAGATCACAAGTAGGCAGAGAGGCAGGCAGAGAGAGAGGAAGGGAAGCAGGCTCCCCCCGCCCCCAGAAGAGAGAGAGCCCCATGTCGGGCTCAATCCCAGGACCCTGGGATCATGACCAGAGCCAAAGGCAGAGGCTTTAACCCACTGAGCCACCCAGGTGCCCCGGACCTACAATATTTTACCTGAATCTAATCCTTTGTGTGCCCCAAGGAATTTGGCGTTTTAATATTTTTTATCCCCATTTTGTAAATGAGAAAACCAAAGCATGGAAAGATGAAGTTACGTGGCCAACGTCACACAACCAGTAAGTGAAGGGGACAGATTTCAAATCCAGGTAGACTGGCTCCAGCTTGAGTTCCCACTCAGTGCACCCCAGGACAGGTGCCAAAAAACCAAGGGCCTTGACTGAGTTCATGAGATTTTCAGGATGGTGTAGCGGTTTAAAGCAACACTCTGAAGTCAGGAAAAGCTGTGTGTTAATTTTGGGTCCACCAGTACTAGCTCAGGGAAATTATTTAAGCCTGATTTGATGAATATGTCAATCCTCTGAGTTATTTCCTAATGGCCGACTATCCATCCTCGTACTGGATTGCCGTGTGCATGAAGTGTGAATGGCTTTACACATTGCCTGGCACAAAGCACACCCCCGATACGCATCCATAAATGGAGAAACATGGGATGTCAATGGAAGATCTGAGAATCCATCCAAATATTTGACCCCTAACCAATCACACGGTGTCATTTCAGAAAGTCTAGCTAGAGAGAGTTGTTGAATCAAAGACCGAAGTAATGGGAGGGGGGCAGGCAGGAAGAAGGAAAAATTTGGATTCTAGAATCCAGCTTTGGCACATGGGACTTCCAGTTTAATCCTCCCACATGGTGGGTAAGAAGAGGCTGGGCTGTCAGCAGCCTTCCAAATGCAGCCCCTGGAAATGTTCAGGACTAATTTTGAAATGGCTCAAAATACTCCCTGAAGAAGCCTGAGTACAGGGTGGTGACAATGACCACACAGATGACTTCTTGCTCCCCGTAAAGGAGAGGAAGGAAAGCTTAAATTGTCTGTAGGCTAACAAACAGGGAGGAAGGAAGCTCTTTCAGGAATCATGACTAGTGTCTAATTCACCAGGAAGACAAAATCCAAACCCAGATGAAGAATATCTAGGAGCGGAAAATTAAATAAAACTTTGCACATTAGATCTCAGTAATGATACTTAAGACAGTTCGGAAGACTTGAGTGTCAGAGATAATATTGCATGGTAATAAATATATCAATAATAGAATGCATAATAATATAAAGAAGTTATTCCAGATAAGGACTGGTCGTTTCAAAGACATTTTAGGGAAAAAGGCCTTAAAAATCTGCCAAGAGGTAACACAGTACAATAAACAGAAGATCACTCCAGAGGTCTCTGCTCACTGTTTTAGGGAAAGAAAACAAGCCCACTATTGGAAAATTTTGTGGGGTACTTTTAAATTGCCATTCTGCTTTTTTCCCTGGAGCCTAGAAACGTTCCTGCCTTCACCCACTAGGTTGAAATTATAAAAGGTTCAGTGCAAAACAGCATGGAGTAATTAATATGGCAGAAACTCATCAAGTTGTCTCCAGAAGGTCAAATACATGATGCACGGAATACAATTAAAAGGTTAAACTGGCCTGTCAACTTTTACATTATTAGCTGCTTGTAGGGGTCAATACCTTTCAAGGATATGGGCCCAAGAGTGAGATTTCTAAGGAGCTGGCAGAACTATGGAACCTTTTGTGTTTGCTTTAATCACCCGAGGCAAACATTTTTTAAAAATATCTTTAAAATGTTGAAAATATATAACATCTTTAAGCCAACACTCACAAAGAGACCACAGTGCATTCTCCAGTCAGTAATAAGTGGAGGAAGTAAATGTATCCACTACATTGAAATCTTTAGTTACATTCTAGCCAAAATTAGATGCAAGAAACAAAATGTTCTGACCCCTGTGCCCCCAATCATAAGAGACCTTTGGGGGGAAAAATATCATTTCCACCATAAAGCAATCTGCGAGAGGAGAGGGGCCGAGAGAGAGCTGGAGCATCTGAGACTTTGTTATGCTACCCTGAGTTCTGGACATTTGTAAATTAAACTAATTAGTGTATAATTAATTATTCAATCATATTTTTGAAAAATATTTTATTTATTTATTTGAGAAAGAGAGAGAGAGAGCAGGAGAAGCTGCAGGCAGAGGGAGCTGAGCAGGGAGCCCAATGTGGGGCTCGATCCCTCGACCCTAGGATCATGACCTGAGCTGAAGGCAGATGTTTAACCGACTGAGCCAAGGGATCCCTCAATCAGAAGTGTTTAAAGAAAAAAAGTCTCTAAAGTGTGTATATAGGTATATGTGTGTCAGCCTACATGGTCAGAAGAATTTGGGAACACAGCTAGAAAGAGAGAGCTAGCTTGTTTTGGGAGGGGGTAAATGGACGAAGCAAATGGAGCAAGAACGAAGAGCCTTTTGTCCCACTCTGCATTCACACAACCGCAGAGCCCTGTGACCAGTCATGACCGCTCCATGGCTCGTTAAGACTGGTTGGTTCTAGTAGAGACAGATAGGCACGTATACAAACTTACTCGTATATATGAGTAAGTTTACAGACACATACAAATTATATGTTGAACACCAATTATGTGCTAGATACTGTTTCAAACATTTTAAATATATGACCTCATTTAATTCATAAAGCAACCGGAGGAGAGGCAGGGAGTGTCCCCATTTCCCTGAATGGGAAACTGAGGCTTCTGTAGGTTCTCAAACTTGCTCAAGGTGACCCAGCTAACAGGTGGACTCTAAAGCCATTGCTTCTGGCACCATATCATGTTCTTATCCAAACACCTCCTGGCCCTTTGTCTTTGCCAAGAGGGATCTTACCACGTGATTGGAAATGGGGTTCACCACAATCTCTTTGTATCCTAATTGAAGCCCCAGGATGTCTCTTCAGACTTCCCCCCTCTTTTTGGTTGGCCTTTTGCCTAAACTCAGAAAAAACAGACAAAACAATGTAAGACAAAACAAAACCAGGCTTTGTTGAGTCCATTAAAATATGGGCTTCTCAATGTAGTGGGTGCCTCCAGACAGTTTACGCCAATGACTTGAAACTCCTATGACCATCTTTCTTAAACCTATGTTTCTATTTAAATTTGACTCTGACCATCGTCCCAGAAGGGATAGATTTCCACTGATCTCTTCCCCCCAATTATTAGAGGGCCTGTTTGCAGGTTCATATTTCTGAGACCCTTGGGTGCATCCAGCTCTGACTCATAAAACACAGTGAGGAACTTACAGCACCGATTTCTGCCATAAGCATCAAATTGGCCACCTAATTTCATGTATGCAGGGGCTTCCCCTCCCCCCTAATCACTTCTTTATTAAACTACTCATGTCACAGCAGGAGAGTATGCAGATGTTATTGTAGCTCAGAAATGTAATAAAATGATGAGCTGGGCCTCTTCCCAATGCCCCCTCTCCCTGTACTGGGTTCCTGGGAGCTTGTCCCCTGTGGTCTGCCACTGTAGGATGTTCTGTCCCCTGGCTGGGTTTGGCCAAAAGATGAGAGGGAAGTTGTGGCTGTAGTAGTCATTCCCATCTCCCCCCCTGTGGGTTCACCGCAGGTTTCTGTGTCCCTCTAAGAACCTACAGCTCCTGTCCTGTGCATCTCCCCACACAGCTCACTTTCTGGTTCCCTTAACTGTTCTTTTTAAGGTGATGGTGGGACGCTCTGCGTGGCTCAGTGGGTTAAGCCTCTACCTTCAGCTCAGGTCATGATCATGGGTCCTGGGATCAAGCTCCGCATCGAACTCTCTGCTCAGTGGGGAGCCTGCTTCCTCCTCTCTCTCTGCCTGCTTCTCTGCCTACTTGGGATCTCTCTGTGTCAGATAAATAAATAAAATCTTAAAAAATAATAATAAGGTGATGGCTCCTCGCTGGTCTAACTTGGGGCACTGGACCATCTCTCACTGCACCAACCTGAACCTGCCCCCATCTTTGTAAATGGTCTCCTTATTCAACTCCCTAAATATCCTTTGGCTGTCGGCCATCTTCCTGTTTGCTGAATTCTGATGAATACAGATGGGTGTTCATGAGACTCAAGATTTTCCTTGGGTAAAGATGATTTCCTGTTTAATCAAATGACGTTGTTAGAGATGGAGTCCAACCTGTGCGTTGTGTTGCCTGTGGTTCCATCACAACTGATTTCCCCTCATGTGGGAAGGAATACACCAGTATGTGTATGAGGTTGTCAGGCAAATGAGATGATGTCTCAGTGTCTTCAGAATGAGCTTGATCTGAGGATCAGGCTGGCCCACAAAAGTTCACTGAGCCCTCAGGATGATTGTTTAAAAACCAAAATGAAACAAGCAGAAATGTAACCTTGACACTGGAGAGTCAAATATAATTGTCCCATCAAATGTCTTGGAGAAACCCAGAACATTCTTCTGGAGATCCTCGAGAGTCAAATGGTATTCTAGATCCTTTGAATATACCCTAAATATAGGAGCACTTCTCCAATATTTGTTATTAACCTCTCTGAGGATGAGATGAAACCATTCCAAAATCTTTTATTTAGGTGGGAGGCCAAACCAACCATGTATTTACCTTCAAGGAACAAAGCCACTGCTGTTTCAAAGAACCTAGGCCTGGAGTGGAGCTTGCTCTACCCAGTGATATAGGCCAACCAAGCCTTCCACCCAGGCAGACAATAGACAAGTCAGAGAAAGAAGTAAAGCAACAGGTTTGGTTTTCTTGATTTTACCTTATTTTTTTCATGAAGAGAATAAAGAGGATACAAGGCTGGAATGTAGGAAAAGTTGGTCTAAAAGGCAAGGAATAGGGGCTCCTGGGTGGCTCAGTTGGTTAAGCGCCTGCCTTTGGCTCACGTCATGATCCTGGGGGCCGTGGATAGAGCCCCCTGTCAGGCTCCCTGCTCAGGGGAGAGCCTGCTTCTCTCTCTGTATCCGCCCCCAACTTGTTCTCTCTCATTCTCTATCTCAAATAAATAAATAAAATCCTTAAAAGATAAAAAAAAAAAAATAGAAGGCGGAATGAGCTCCTAGCCATCTTGAACATGACTTTTTGGACAAGTCTTTTGGCATCCTTCTGTGTGCCTCTGTTTCCTCTTCTGCAGAGCGGAGGCCTGGATGAGTCTGCCTTCCGCCAGAGCAAATGTCATGGATGGAACAGATAGTGTCCCAGCAGCCACAGAGCACAGCAACCGAGAGGACACAGCCAGGCCCCCCGAGCTCAGGTACTGGACTCACCCCTTGGAAAGCGTGCCCTTGGCACATCACCGAGTGTCCTATCAGTACCTCTCCTTAGTTGCCATGAGGATTGCAAGACTGAATACGCATAAATGTTCAGAACATAGCCCGATATGTAGACAGTGCTAAGGGCTAGCTCGTCCTACTAAGGCCAAGGCCGCCAGGGCTGGTGGGTCTGGGGATGGGACCCCCTCCCATTCCTCCAGCCCCGGGGTTCCGGGTCTCCAGCCAGGTGTGAGAACTGTGGAAAGCCTGTCTTGCACTGGAGAGCTTCTCTGACGCAGCACAACCCCAAGTTGTTTGTGGCGCCCATTTAGTACCAGCTAGGTCACAAGACAGTTTTTTGAGAGTGAGACTATATGCTATTGTTTTTTTTTCCCCCTCCGTTATCTGAAACGAACAGTTTGCAGTATCTGCAAACAGATAATACAGCCGGCGTCTGTTTCTGAACGTTCCCACTCACCAGAACCCAAAAACTACCATGAAGAAAAGACTTTTCTTTCTCCTGGACTGGAGTCTTTCTCAAACAGCTTCTACTGGGAGATTAATTATAGAAGCCACAGTATTTCCTGAAAATGGTAAAACATGTTAAAGGAATTTGAAGACACCGCTTGATAAATGGCTTGACTCTTTATTGCCTAACGATTCAAAAGAAAAAAAAATGCATGTTTTGAAACAGAACAGGATGTAATGGAAATCTAATTAGATGGGCTATAAAATGGATTTTATTAACTTTTTACATTGGCTACATAAATAGTTTTCATCTCTGCTCGAGAAAGTTCCCTGGTGGGGTTGCGGGGACTCCTCCTGGTGCTTCTCTCTGATTTGGAGTAGAAAGGTGAGCGGCTCCAAGCATGCAGGGTGTTAGCTAGATCCCCAGGGAAGCGTCGCCAGGTCCTGCTAACCTTGCCTTAGCGACAGTCTGTGTCTTTCAGAGAGAAGGTTCTCCTCCAGAGAAAGGAAAGAACCACCACAGACAAGTGTCTTTGCACCCTGGTGATTGTCTCCTGTCACCACCGTCTCTGGCAATTAGTCTCCATGGTAGCAGAGCAAGAGGCCACAAGTCCATAGTGAGGTCGTTTCTCCGGACCCAATATAGAATCGACTCTACGACTTGTTAATCTAAATATAACCTCTCTTCTGTCCTGTTTGTGAAAAGTCCACGCCAGGTTGGGAGGGGAGGGGGCATAGTCCATATGTTTGGAATGAATTTCAACTTTCTAAAAAGGCGGTTCCATCGTGTCTCAAAAGCTACCGTCAATTTCCATCCTTTGTGGGATCTGTCAGGTCATCAGTAGGACATCCAGACCCCCGACTTCTCTGCTCTTGGTCCAGCTTCTGGTGCGTTCCCTGAGCATTAAGAAAGCCCTTGCAGTCACACTGTGTTACCCTCTAGGCAGACTGGTTGCCTTGCAAAATGAAGACACCCCCCCCCCAAAAAAAAAAACCCATCCTTTTGAGAAGAACATGAAACTTGATATTTCAAAAGAAGCACTCGGGCTGTCATCCCAGCGGGGGAAATATCAGAACATTGTTCTTCTTCTCTACACTTAATTATGGTTTGGTACCATTTTTATTTTTAATTATAGACGGGGGGGGTGGCAGCCCCCTAATCTTCTTAGTGCTATGGTCCTGTGACATCTTCATCTAATCCTGCTGTGGCTCTGGGCTTGGATGGGCACGGAGGGTCTCACGTGGGCCTGCTGCTGCTGCTTCCTTCATGCTGTGAGCTCATTCAGACCAGAGACTGTGAGTCCGGCCGCCTTGCCATCCTCGGTACCCAGCACAGCACGGCGCACAGAGCGCGCACCCAACAGAGATCTTTACCAGGAGTCATGGAGCTGCTATTCCCAGCTGCAGTGAGCGGTGCTCTGAAGACAGCTCTTGACTGATGAAGCCAGTGAATGCTGACGGGGCTCAGATTGCTCCCCTCCATAGCCAGTGTAGGAGAGAGCCGAGTCAGAAGCAATTAGTAAATCCCTGTGCTGGGGGCTTGGGATAAGTTAACTCTCTCGTTAATCCCAGTACCAAGGCCTGAAGTTAGAACTAGCTCCATTTCACACCGAAGGAACCTGAAGCAGCCCAACAAAATCACTGGACAGCAGATGAAATAGGAGAGCATCAGACAGAGCTTGGCCTGAACCCCAGACGAGTGTTCTTTCCATTACGTGTTGCCAGACCACTTGGAGTTCAATAACCGATCGCTGGTGTACAAAACGAAGGCAGATGCACGTCAAAAATAGCTCAGCCTGTCACTACCTTCCAAGTCATGCTTAGCATCTTAAAATCTTAAAATAAAGGACCTATATGCAAGACTGTAAGTGGGAGCGGGGTAGGAAGCCTTCCCTGCAAGTGTTAGGTCTCCAGCGAGTAATCGCTGGGTCTGAATGAATCTTAGAAAACTCTTGGGGTCACCAAGGCCCTTCCTTAGAGTTTCTCGAGAAGAGGTGGGCTAGGGATGGAGCCCGGAACAGAGCTGGGAGCCGTTGTGACTACACTTGGATCCTGCCTCACCTTCTCCAAGCTGGGGAGGTTAGGGGTGGGGAGGTGGGGAGAGGGTGGGGAGGGAGGGGTCAGCATCTGAGGAGAGGTGCCATGATGATGGCAGAGGAGAGAGAAAAGGAAGGAAAACTTTCCTTGTCCTTCTTTTTCTTTTTTTCTACCTCAAACACGGGTTCAGCTCAAGACTCTTTTCAGGAAATCTTAGACTTTTCACGATTAATCAAACTGTGGCAAGGGCAAGAGGAGCTGGAGAGCAAAGTCTGTAGGTCATGGGCAGGGAAGGCAGCTCGGGGGTGAAATCATCTGCCTTGGGGACATCGGTACTTCCAGGGGGCGTGAAACTAGCCTACTCTTCTGCCTGACAACGGAAGGGAAAGAGTCTGAACAGGAGGGAGAAAAGGTAGTGAGCAGCATAAGTAAAGAACCTACTTAAATGGAGGGCAGAGACCTGGTATCCTGTGTATTTTCCGAAATAGGGGTCAAAATCACCTGCCGGACTGGTGCAGGGCAAGACTGACGCGCAGGGAGGTGGACAGATAGCCTTTCAGAGTCCTTCCAGCCAGACGTTTCTATAATTGTATGGCTCCTTTGGATAACTCCCCATTCCATCTTATTCTTTCTAGCGTGACTTTTCACTGGTTCCATTTATGACAGAAAAGAGAAAAGTCACTCCCTAGTCGCACAAGGCCAGGTCTGGGTCGTTGGGAATAATGATGGTTAAACTCCAGGTCTGGGTCGTTGGGAATAATGATGGTTAAACGCCAGACCCCCACGTTCAACAATGAAAGAAGAAGTTCCCAGACCTCTGCCCAAGACAGGAAATGAGAAAACGTACATTTCACATTGTTCCCAAGACACCAGCGCTTTTGAGGACCAGTGAGAGAGAGAGAGAGGATGAGTTATCATAAACAATCCTCCAGATCTGGTCTACCTGTCTAACCCACTCTTTGTTTGCCATAATATTTGGATACATTCCGAATTGTAAAATTTAACGTCAAAGTTAAGGGTGTGAATGGAGTGTTAGGTGTGTTAGTCATGAAAAGGAGGCGGCTTGTGAGGGCACTGAAACGAAGTTGAAGAAGGAAGGCATAAAGTAATAATGAACTGTGTCAACGGAGAGGCCTGAGGAAGAAAGAAGAATGAGATTCAGAGGGGAAAAAAATAGATAGTCCACGTGGCAGGGGGCTAATTATCTTGACATCTAATCTTCCAGAAGGCTAACAGTTAGTTCACTTGCTAAAAGTCATCTAGGAGTGAGTCGCAGAGATATTTTTAAACATGCCATTTCATAATGCAGCCATGTCTGCCTCTGAGAGTCAAACCCTTAAGGGCCCACTGTTAGAGCAAAATATGAAATACTCTGTTCAGCTTTGTGCTTCAGACACTGGGAGGTTATTAGCAATAATAAGCCCTTTGCCACCATTCAGATGAGTTCTTGAAACTCCCGGTACTACACAGAGTGATTGAAGCAGCTCTACGGGAACAGCCCAATACTGGATTTTGTTTCACTATTTTTGTCTGATTAGACTAATGGTTTTGGAAAAGTGGTCTAGGCAGAGGGGTTGAGGGGCACTGGAGGAATAGAAAAACATAAAAGAGCAAGATGTAGGTAAGATTCCGATTCCAGAACTCCCTTTAATTGGCTTTGTGATCCCGGGCATTTAGATAAATGAATAGAGTTACAATGTTTCAGGCACTTTACATGAATTAGCTCATTAATCTCTGCAACAACCCAATAGATCTGCGCAATGTCAGTCTTGTTTTACAGATAAAGAAACTGAGGATCAGAGGGGCTAGGTAACTTGCCCAGGGGCACACAGGAAGTGACCCAGAGAGGTCGAATTTGTACCCAATTTTTCCTACCTGCAGAGTCCATGCTCTCCTCTTCCTTGGTATCTGACCTCTCAGAGCTGGTCAGTAATTACCACGTGTAGACAACATACCACACACCATGCTGGGCTGCAGTGTGGACCAACCAGACGTGGCCCTGTCCTCAGGGGGCTTCCACCCCAGAAGTAAAGGCAGACACCAAACCAATAATTTTAAATTCTTAAATAATCTCAAGTGCACAAAGAGCTCTGAAGAAGAAAGGAGCATTATTTTTTTTCCTCCCAAAAAATGAGGACACCAAATTATGCAGTCTCCCTTCCAGCTTCATCATTCTACTCCCTTCAGCAATTTACAACCCCAAGCAGAATGTAAGCCAAAGGTACAGATCATCCGACCTACAAAAATTCTGTTCAGCCCGTAAAGCTCGTGCTGATCAATGAAACCCTCCTGCTCTTCAATTACAACCACTTTCCTTCTTTCTTTGAGGCCTCAGAGAGGGTCCAGCTTTGTCCTCACCCGTAACACTTAGAGAATGCCTTCGAGTTGACCAACATGTTCCCACTCGTCCCCTCATTGAGTCTCCCTGGCAGTCTTGAGAGGCGGAGGCTGGTCCTCTCATTTTGTAAGTAACAATATTTATCAAGCCCTGTTATGTGCCAGACCCTGAGCTCAGCACTTCTCATACCTTGTTCAGTCAACTCTCCTAACAGCTCTATGAAGGAAATACGATCTACACTGAGCTAGTCGAAGCTTGGGGAAGAATTTTGTCTAAAGCCCAACAGCTGAAAGGTAAAGGAACCCCGATTATCTACTCCATAGCCTAAGCCCATACACCTTGGTCAGAGCGACAACTTTCCCAAGGGCCATGTAGTCGGTGAAGGGCAATATTAGAACTTGAACTTGAGTCCTTTGTTCTTTTCCTCCGTAACCCAGAAAACTCCTATACCTAGGTCTGATTCTGGCATTTGGGCACAGAGACTAGTGGAGAGATATTTTAGAAGTAACTCAAGTGTGGGTAAATTGAGGAATATGTTCTATTTCATTTTAAAATGACACATGGATATTATCAACTTGTTTTTCTTCTGGGAACAAAGAAGGTTTGCATTTATAAGGCAGAATCATTAGCAAAAGCATTTCCCATGTGTGATTGGAGTTGATACCCGCTGTAGCCTTATACAGTTTTGACATGTTTATTACTGTGGTAGCAAAAGTCAAGAAATGAAAAGAAAAAGTCAAGAAATGCAGAAACGTGGAATGCAGACGCACCAAAATTAACTTCTAATGTAGTCAGCTAAAAGAAACCAACCTGCAAGCTAGCATGATTGTCAAACCGTGATATTGCCCAAGAAAATAGACTTTGAACCCATTAATCCCCTTAGATCTCTCACTGGATTTTTGTATGAATTGGTCGTGCTCCTCTAAAGCTCTTACGAGCAAAAAAAAATTCCTTGTGGTCTTTTGATAACATAAAATTGGTAAATGCATAATATTATTTACATCAAATACAGTTTAATCTGTAAGTGCCATGTAATACTATTCAAGAGAGATGACCGCTCATGTGTTAAAATTCAATATAAATGCAGAAATCTAGCTACCTTTAAGCAATGTTAATTTTTTTAGAGACTGGAATTCAAGTTATCAAGAAGAAAATTGCTGGGTATAAAAAGTTGTCTATTCTTAGAAATAAGAGGCTAGGTGAAAGGGAGAGAGAGAGAGAAAAAAAAATAAAACACAAGAGCCTGGTCACAAAGAGAAGAATTAAAGGTTCAGGTTAAAAGATCTGGGGTAAGTACAGCCCAGGTTTCTGATCAGCAGTTTACTTCCCCGTCACTAGATGGGGCTCCCTAGTTGAGGTTATTTTCCATCCAGATTTGCATTTTGTGTCCGGCAACATAAAGAATTCAGCTGGGCTTTGGGTTCAGCATTTTAAAAAGATAAGTTATTGGAAGGTATTCAATGGGAATCCTAATAAGATTGACTTTTTTGTTGACCACAATAGTCTTATTGAGCAAAGCTAGCTCTATCCCAATTTAACATGAAATAGGTCACTATTAGAAAAGACAGCTTTATTGTGTTTGTATTTGGGATTAACGGATAAAATAAATAGTTCTTTTCTTCCCACAGGGGTTGATGAGCCAGCTTTATTCTAAATGACTGAAGACTTCTGTTCTTTTCAACAAACACAGTCCTCCAATTAGGAGCCGCAAATAAGATTATATGCCCTGAATAAGTCTGAAAAGGTCCTTTTATAATTAGAAAGTTTGTGTGTGGGAAGTGGAAGCAGCATTAAGTGCTCACTGTGGCTTTATTAAGAGAGTGACATGAAGATTTCCCAAATCCTCCTCGGAGTGCTCTAAAATGATAAAAATAAAAATTATAGAAAACAGTCAGCATTTTCCATTTCTCCTTCTTCATCGCCCCCACCCCCCCCCCCCACCGGAAGCCCTCATATTTAAGCTGTAGAAACAAGGCAATGTTTTTTGTTTGTTTTTTTTTTTTAAATCTCATCAGGCATATTTTGGAAACAGTGTCACTTAATAGCACAAAAATTGTTTAAATACAAGGGAACATAAATTCAATTAAGGGACGAAGTTAAAATCGCCTTGCTAACTAACACAGGGCATTCTGTAGATTTTTCTTTCCGCATATTTTCACTTAAACACTCTTACGATTTCTGCTCTTCTCCTGTGCGGGCATCATATTTTGTTAAATGCTGTTGAGTTCCTGGCCTGTGGACACACAGCGGCAATTGTTCTCATCCAACCTTCCAGATCTACCAGATTTTAGTATGTGAATGGGTATTTCCTGGGTGCATAAATGCCCTCCCCACAATGCAAACACTCAAGGACCCAGTTGATGGCCCTCACAGCCTCACAGAAAAAGGCAGCCCTGCAAAGCCACCTGGGGTGGGAGTGTGGGGGGGGCACAGCTTCCCCTAAACTCGGGGGTTGGGGGGGGGGGCAAGGCTGGCAAGGGAGAGGAAGAGCTGAGAGTCTCTGGGCAGGAGGGAAAAACAGCGGGTCCAGACAGCTGATACCAGCACACCCAATCTCCAGCTCAGCCTCTTCCGTATAGACGTTTCAGGTGCTTGCTTCTGGTCAGCCTAACGCCGTCCTAAAGCTGGGGTTCCAGCAGCAGACAGGACAAAGAATTTGCCCTTATGGGGGGCTCCTGGGTCGCTCAATCAGTTCAGTTTCTGCCTTCGGCCAGGTCATGATCCTTGAGTCCTGGGATTGAGCCCCCCCCACATTGGGCTCCTTGCTCAGCAGGGGAGTCTGCTTCTCCTTCTCCCCCTCCCCTGCTCATGCTCTCTCTCTCTCTCTCCCAAATAAATAAATAAAATCTTAAAAAAAAAAAAGAATCTGCCCTTATGAAACTGACATTCTAGGCACTTTAGAACTGTGAATGTACGTTTCTCTGCCACACTTTTGTCTGTAAAGTGGGTATGGTACCTACCTCGTTGGCCTGGTAGCTTGGAAACATTACAGCTAAGGGCTCAGCAATGGCACGGACACTTAAGAGGCACTCAGTAAATATTACATAAATGAATGCACATGCCCACCGAATCAGAGACAGACTCACTACACCTGCTTTCCTGAATTTTTAAACCCACTTTTTAAAAATTCCATTGCAAGTAGCATCTCCTAAGATTTAAATCTGCTATACACAAAATAACATCACACACACACCCCCTTTAGAAGCACTGAATACCTCAGGAGTGAAAAAGATGTTATTGAGCATTACTGGTTTTTCTAGTTTAAATTATGAAAAAGATTAATATTCAGAAAGAAAATTTGATAACAATATTGAATGTGCTCTTTCAAACCACATTTGCCCTACTTCATTCTTATCCAATCCAGATATTAAGATCTATCTCTCCCTCCAGGGATCACCATGCCAAATAGACAATAAATGTGGTTAACTGCTAGCCTGTCTGACCAACAGTTCATGGCCAAGTGGAACCACTTGTCATAGCAAGGTATAATTTAGACTCGTGATTCTCCTGACTGCACACTGTTCCAGAGGAGCTTTATAAAAGCACCTAATGCCTATGATTTCTTGGCTCTGACTCCGAAACACAGGCAATAATAACAAAACAAATAAGCAAGCCTACACGAAAGTCAAAAGCTTCCGCACATCAAAGGAAACAATCACAAAATGAAAAGGAAACCTATAGAATAGGAGAAGATACTTTCAAACTGTATATCTGATAAGAGGTTAATGACCAAAGTATATAAAGAACTCTTACAACTCAATAGCAAAAACACCCAAATAACTGACCAAAAAACTTGAACAGACATTTCTCCAAGAAAGACATACAAATGGTCAACAGATACTCACCGTCACTCATCATCAGGAAAAGACATATCAAAGCCACAATGAGCTATCACCTTACACCTGTTAGAACGGCCGTTATAAATCCTTTTAAAAAAATTTTTTAGGAATCCAGAAGTAATAAATATTGGCAAGGATGTGAAGAAGTTGAAACTTGTACACTGTTGGTAGGCATGTAAAATGGTGCGGCCATTATGGAAAATAGGTTTTCCTCAAAAATTTAAAAAGAGGGATACCTCGATGGCTTAGTCAGTTAAGTGCCTACCTGTGGCTCAGGTCATGATCCCCAGGTCCCAGGATCAAGTCCTGCATCAGACTGCTATCTCAGTGGGGAGCCTGCTTCTCCCTCTGCCTGCTGCTCCCCCTGCTTGTGCTTTCTCTCTCTCACACCCACATACACACACAAATAAATAAATAAAATCTACAAAAAAAATTAACAATAGAACTACCATATGATTCAACAATCCTGCTTCTGGGGATTCATCGAAAAGAAATCAGGAGCTCAAAGAGATATTTGCACTCCATTTTTCATGGCAGTATTGTTTACAAAAGCCAAGATGAGGAAGCAAACTAAATGTTCATCAGCAAGTGAATGAATACAGAAGATATGGTACATACAAACACTGGAATATTATTATTCAACCCTTAAAAAGAAGGAAGTCCTGTCTTGCGCTACAACATGAATGAAACTTGAGGACATTATGCCAAGTAAGTAAGCCAGGCACGGAGGGACAAACACTACGTGATTCTACTTATACAGAGTATCTACAGTAGTCAAAGTCAGAGAACCAGAAAGTGGTTTCCAGGCCCTAGGGAGTGGGGATAGGGAGGTGTTCTTCTTCAACAACAAGGAAGTTTAAATGATGCAAGATAGAAAAGTTCCCCAAATTTCTGCTGTACAACAATGTGCATATAGTTAGCAACACTGTAGGGCACCCTTGAAATCTATGAAGACAATAGACCTGACATTGTGTTTTTTTTATCACAATTTTTTAAAAAGTGGCTGGACCCATCCTAACCAGTTAAACCAGAATCCCTGTGGGATGGGAGGTAGACATTGCTTATTGTTTTTACCGATACCGCTGTTTTTCCTCTTCTGGTTGTGCACATGAGAGTTCTATACTACCAGCAATATAACGTTGGATTAACTTCTCTTGTAAGTAAGGGTCCCCTTGCGCATATCTGTTCCCTAATAATAACTAGAATACTCAATACGTACTTTGACCAGTGACTCTCATCCTTCAAGTTTGCTTCTCAAGAAACTTGGGTTTTGTCCCTTCATGGAGTCATCCAAACACTGTTAACATCTTGAAGATCTATCCATCCACCTCTCCTCTTGCTCTCTCTCCACTTCCGCATCTTTAGGATGCACTTTGTCTTTTCTGAGATTAAAAAAAGCTAATTACGTTCTCATTTTTCAAAAATCTCAGCAAACAGCCTTGTTCTCCAGAACAAAATTTAAAGCGAAGACAAGATACCCCTTTATCCAATTCTACTCGCTGAAATAGAAGGGCGAGGTCAAATGAAAAGGGGCAAGCTTCCCGTAGTGTATTTTATATCCTTGTAATTAACATTTCTTTCTGTGTACTAATCAAACTGGGGCATGAGCTTTGAGTCACCCTTGCTATTCTAAGTGTCGCAACTGATTTGGATACGGCGGTGTATGTTATGCCCATGTCCCTGCGACCTCAACCTGCAGCCCTGGCCTCACCACCCCACGCAAACAGCACCCCAGCATTTCCAACCTACTCTCTTGGCTCCTCAGATGTGCCATCTCTCTCTGGCCTTTGGGCATTTCACAGGTTGTTCGTACTCTCTAGAATATCTTCCCCATCCCTGCCCTTCTCCATCTGACTAACCCTCTTCAGAGACTTCAAGATAAGGGTACATGTTACATTAGCTTAGGGGTGGGCTAAGCTAATGGGATGGTCCCAGAAGTGGGTAATCTAAGGAACCTGGAAGACAGTGCCCTGGGGCTTTTGAGCCTGTGCACTTTCACTTCCAAAGCTGATATCTGAAGCCACCCTGGCTAGCCCAGCAGAGTTCACAAGGACTCTCTCGTTGCCCCATCTTTGCAGGTTACCCAAAGGGAATGCTCCAGAGGAAATAGCACAAAGCCACAGAATTTTAATTGCAGTTTAGAATTACAAATGTGAGTAAGCCAAAGTTGGAAAAATTTGCAAAACTCAGAAAGCACTATGAATTTTGCAATGATGCCAGCCATGGTTGTGAGGTGGTCCGCACAAAATACACACACAAGTTATATAAATACAAAAAGCTTTTTAAACCCATCCCCAGACACTAAAATGAAAGCCAATGTGCTCTTTTTTTGTCTACTACCCGCTAAAATGGAAGGGAGAGGGGTCAACTGAGAAGACGTAAGCTTTAAATAGCATATTTTATATCCCTATAATTAATAATACTTTCTGAACATTCACCAAATTGGGGTTTGGGTTTTCAGGGGATCGCGCCCTTCTAAATGTTGCAATTGATTTAGATATGGCTATTGATTTGCTTTTGAGACGATAATCCTTTTGACAACCAGGGGAAATTATCTTCTTTGGATCTGACCTGCCAGATTTGATTCCCAAGAAACAATGAACATCCATTAGAGGGTCCATATATATTAATGAACTGCGTACACTGTAATTATATCCCACAATTGCTTCTACATTTAAAACAAATTCTGATATTATTTGCATGCCTCATTGAAAACCAATTATTTATACATGTTGCAATTTTGACTCATAAAAAATGAACACTTGTTTTAGGCTTTTTGAGGAGGGATAAATGCAATGAATAGAATATAATGGGTTCTCCAAAATTATCAGTTACCAAAAATATTTCTTTTTCATCCAAGAAAGCCTGTTAAACAGGAATGTTTGCATTATCTAGTTTATTTACTTGCTTGCAGTTATTCTTGTTAAAATTTACAAGTCCAATTCTTTGACTGTGACATCGGAATTATGTCCAAATAATTAGAGAAACATTTGCCTATTGGTAATTAAAGTTTCTGAGGTGAAAAGAATTTAGAAGATTATGTAAGAGATAATAAATAATATTATCTTCTGTTGAGTAACTGTCCCCTTAGTTCTTTGGGAAGGGAACGGTATTAACTCTTGATTTCTCCTTCAGTAGCACTGGGAGGGGAGGTTAACGACTACTGATGATGTGCCAGACACCATCCAGGGAACTGAAAACATGATGACAAGTAAGAAAAACCCGTCCCTCAAGAAACTTACATTTTAAAGGGCCCAGTGTCTAGAAGATTAAAATATCAGATATGGGAAGTCACCACAATATACTCTCCATCAACACGGAGGGGGTCCCAGGCACTCTGAGAAGCTTGAATTAAGTGTAGGAAGGAGCATGAATATTTCAGAGGCTACAAAAATGTCTGCAGGCACATAAAGTTTGGGAACTTATATGAGGGGAGATTAAATTTGCTGATTTAACTGTTGGATGAAGTTAAGCCTGCTCGCCTCTGAGCCTTCGCACATGGGAGGTAGTGTTGTGTGGAGGTTACAGGCTCTGGACCTAGGCTGCCCATGGTCTTGGCTGTTTATTAGCTTAGGACTTCCCAGCTGGCCTAATAGTCTCTTGTCCCAGCTTAGACTTCTATGAAATGGAAGTAAAACCTGTATTTACCTTGGAGGACTGTGGTGAAGGCTGGATGAATAAATGCTTACAACAGGGCTGGACCCCTGGAAGGGCTTAGGAAACCCTCATTACAACTGTAAAGAACTCATCTCCTTCTCTCTCAACCCAAATCCTTTGGTGTCTTTGGAATTTTGCTTTAATCCATTTCCAATAGGTCATCTTAAGACTAACTCAGGACAGGGGTGCCTGGGTGGCTCAGTGCATTAAAGTCTCTGCCTTCAGCTCAGGTCACAATCTCAGGACCCTGGGATTGAGCCCCACATCAGGCTCTCTGCTCAGCAGGGAGCCTGCTTCCTCCTCTCTATCTCTCTTTCTCTGCCTCTCTCTCTGCCTACTTATGATGTCTGTCTAATTAATTAATTAATTAATTAAAAAGAAAAAAAAAGACTAACTCAGGACATTTCTTGGGGCTGACTTGACAAGGAGAGGGAGTAGGGGACAAAATTGTCCTCACTCTCTGCCATTGGACTTGAAATGGCCTTTTCAGTGGTTCCTCCTCCTCCTCCTTCTTTTTTTTTTTTTTTTCCCCCCCCCCCCCCCGTAGAGCAGGCTTGTGGAGCTTTGAAGAATTCCATCTCAAAATGCAGATTCCCCTGGGAGAGGTCTCTTCCAGTCTCAAAGAGAACAGACCTGGCAAATGGATGGCTCCATGCTTTGCAGATGCATTTGTAAACACTACATTTGGAAGGGAAAAAAATCCAGGTCCAGAGCTCCCTTTCTCCCCTGATGCCCTGAGAACTATTGCAGGTCCTTCTCCCAAGCTACATCTGTGAAAGACAGAATTGGCAGGAACAATTCTCAATGCACAAGTGTCAATACCAGGCAGATGAAGACCTCAGGGGAGCAGAGAACAGCAGCAGGTCCCTCCCTCTATCGAACTTCAAGGATGCTGACACTGAAGCCTAAAGTTTAGACAGACCACAGGTATGTTTTCACTCCGTCTTAGGGTGTTGAGGGGAGGAGAGTGCAGCATATTAAAATGGAAATGGAATCAGGTAGCTCCTCTCTTCCCCTCCTGATCTTCTACCTTATGGGGGTGAGGTGGGGGAAAGTCACTATGGACAGGACAAGAGCTGAAATTGAGAAGCTGATGTAGTATCTGACTAGATCATGCTATCCAGTAGAAAGACAGGGTGAGGCACAGCTGTGAGCTTGTGATTTTAAACGTTCTAGTCACTGCACTGAAGAAAAGAGGAAAAGGAAAAGTTCGTTTTAATAAGATACTTTCTCTAACCCGGTCGATCCAAGACATTGTCCATTCACAAAATAATTGACAAAATTATTAATAAGATCTTTCCGTGTTAGTCTTCATACTAAGCTTTGGAAATCTGGTGTGTGTTTTAGACCCACAGCACTCGCAATTTAGACTAGCCACATTTCAAGGGCCCAACAGCCACATGGTCTTAGTGGCTACCATTTGGACACCTTCTTTGAAAGGTGCAATAAAGCAAAAAACTTCCAGATTGCCAGACTAACAAAACATCTACCACCCAAGTAGTACCACCAAGTAGCTCTGGGACAATCCAGAGATTTATCTTTACAAGTTACAGGCTTTTCAGCCCCCAACTATGAATTGTCACTGGCTCTTCTTTTCAGGCAACTGGAGCCAGCCGTCACTCTACCCCAAATCCCTGCTCCCATATCACGTAGGAAGTATATTTTTGGTTGATTTCCTTACATTTCCCAAGTTCCCAAGGAGTTAAGTAAGACTCCTCTGGGCATTCACAGCTACCATTAGGGTTTTTAGTTCTTCCTAACAAAAGATCAGGCTGGGTAAGGGTCAGGAGCTGAAAATCCCAGATCAACTTTGGAAAGATGCAGCCAATGTGGAGAAAGGATTGCTTCATCCACTGTAAGGGAAGGGAGTGGGGAGTGGAAGAAACTTTGCCCACCTCCCCAGGATTTCCTTCCCTCCCAAACGTTCCCACCCAGTCCTCAGGAATCCATAATCCATGACCAAAACTTCTCTTAACATTCTACTCACAGAATCATCTCTTTAATGCCATCTTCTGAGGACTCTGGCTTTCTCTATAGCTCACAGAGATTTTTCCTTCTCCCATATCTCAGGAGATCCTAGTGGGCCAAGCCCAAAGGTCTCTATCTTAAAGAAATCTTTCACTGACCTGCAACTTCAATAGTTGTTCATGAAATGGATGTATATTCTTTTTTTTCAAAAGATTTTATTTATTTATTTTATAGACAGAGATCACAAGTAGGTAGAGAGGCAGGCAGAGAGAGAGAGAGGAGGAAGCAGGCTCCCTGCTGAGCAGAGAGCCCGATGTGGGACCCTGAGATCATGACCTGAGCTGAAGGCAGAGGCTTAACCCACTGAGCCACCCAGGCGCCCGGATGTATATTCTTTTGGCTTCCTGCAATATTCTATCATTCATAGTACTCCTCCTATTTTCTAATTGTTATCGATCTGAATGATTATAAAATTGCTATCTATTCCACCATATGTTTCATGTAGGCAGAAATGGACCAGCTTTGCCAACTTTTAATGGAGAAATTATGGAGCATTGCCCTGCAATCACAAAGAAGAATTTTTAGCTCTTCTCAACCAGCACTCCAACAACCCAGTGGGGTCATTAAGAATTTAATACTGCCCCAAGTGTAGAAAAAACTCAGCCCTAGCCCGCAACCAAACCATCGCTCACTGTTTTGCTTCTTCTTGTTTGATTTAGTCTTTAAACACAGACAGTTTTCTTTGGCTCCTGTTTACAAACCCTGCCTGAAGGTGGCCCACTCAGTCTGCAGAGCATTCTTTGCCCTGTGCCCCCTTCTCCTCATCAGTGCCCATGTCCCCCACTCCTGTCTCCCAGAGCATCACCTGATCTTTCAGAGACCATTAGAATGTTTCCTCTGGCTTGTGGATAGGTCAAGAACTCTGTGTTTCCATGGATATATATTTTTTTAAAGAATTCTTTATTTTAGAGAGAGAGAGAGAGAGAGAGAGAAACAGAGCATGAGCATGTGGTGTGGGTCAGAGGAAGAGAATCTCAAGAAGACTCCCACTCAGCGTGGAGCCCCACGCAGGATTCAATGTCATGATCCATGAGATCATGACCTGAGCTGAAACCAAGAGTCCACCATGGCACCCCTCCCTGGCTATATTTCTGAAGGGAAAGAAGCCATACCCTGAAATCCCTACCTTTTATTGTGAACAACAACTGCAAAATCACATCAGAATGCTTAAGGGAAAATATTGGCAAATCAAAAAGACAGACCATAAAGAAGGCTTATGTCAAGGCAATTGCAAGCTCACATATTTTGTAAGTCAGCCAGGGGTTCATTTTCCACTATTTCTGCCCTTGGCTATGACTTGTTTCAAGATCCTGCCAAATGAAGGAAGAATTTAGAAAGCGTCATGCAGGCTTCCTATTTTCCACGGATGACAGTAAACTAAAGGTTCTCCAGAGACATCGAAGTGGATGAAATTTTATTGTGAAGAGTGATTCAGCCCAGTACCAGCAAGGAGCTCTTGTTTGGAAAAACTTAGTGCTTGAGACAGTGGCTTTGGATGGTCCCTCTGGCTTCAGATAGCATTATGAGTCACTGAAAACAATTCTCTCAACAGCTTAAGGGGTCTCTGATTGGTCGTAGGTCCATGTCTGTGAATACCAGCACGAGGGGAAATGGAACACTGTGTTCTCTTGGCTGGAGAATGTGCTAAAGTAAGTTATGATGAGCGGGACCTTTTCTTGGGGAGAAGAGCTAAAAATTCTTCTTTGTGATTTTCAGAGAGACAAAAAAAAGAAAAACGAAAAAAATTGCCTGCATAAAACATCAATAATAGCCAACCTTTGTAAAGCATTTTCACGTTGGTCTGCTGACAGAGACAGGGAAGAAACATTGTGGCCACTGCACAGATGGAGAAACGAGTCTAGAGCCTGCTGGGAGACTCAGAATAGCAAAGTCAGAACTTGAATACATATTTCCTACTTTTTCCACTAATCAATACTATCTGCTCTCTCAATGTTATTTTTAAATTTAAGGCCATAATTTATCACCTTCAAATGATATTTGGAGAGGACCTATAGTACAAACACAAAGTGCTATATTTTTACAGCTTTTTGCAAGTAACTGGAAAATACTTTTAATCTACTAAAAAGCTTTAGAAAGTTTGCTGAAGGGTTTAGCAATTGTGAATTTCTGCAGAATTTGATATTGTTCTTACAAATGTAGAGGCAATGACATAGAACAGGAAAACATAATTACTTGTAACCAGGGAATCTTTCATCGACAGGAGATTTCTCTCAGTAAATTGTCCTAGAGAGTATGCACCAGAAAGAGAGAGAGAGAGAATGTGTAGAAAGAAAATATCTTATCTTCCTTCTGGAGCAAAAAAAGGATAGCATTATAAGGAGGAACTGTGTACACACACACACACACACCCCTTCTTTTTTCCTGCCAGGCCTTAATAAAAACCCCAAAACAGCTTCTGCAAATAGCAGGCCATGCCAGGGGAAAAGCAGATGCCCAGAGCGCTGTGACTCAATCAATCAAACCCTGGACCTAAGTGCACAGATGAGCCTTTTTCTTTTTATTGCAACAATTCATAAAATTGGAAGGAATGAAAGAAAACAAAACCCACCCCTAATCCTACCAGCCCAACAGGACTATTTTCATGTTTGCAAATTCCCTTCCAGTTTTCCTTAATATGCTTATTTTTTCTGAAGTCCCTGTGATGGAGTTCTGTTCCTTGAATCCTATCAACCATTTTAGAAGAAAAGTTTAAGTTGAAATACCAGCACACTCTTGTATTTGTGATGGCCGTTTTATAGGTACTTCGGAGTTATTTCAGAAGCTCATCGCCTGGGTAAAGTTTTTGGCGTCCCTGCTTGTACTCAAGTAAAGAGAATCTATTAATAGTGTCCTTGAGTCCCGCACACAGCCCAGTGTTTGGTCAAAATGCAAATTTATGTGACAACATATATTTCATAATAATTTATTTCTCTCATCTGAAATTACTTTAACAAATAAGGCCCATCATTTGTATTTAACTAATTGAAATTTATTATCATTACTTCGGGGCAAGGCATCATCCAGGCGACAGTAATAGATGCGGTGTGGTCTGTGATTGACAGTTCGTACCATTGGATCGTGCTGTCTGGTGTTTAAATAATGCCAGGGTTCAAGTGATTAAATCCCACTACACGACTGGTCATTTTAAACAAAGTGATTTCATTTACAGCATCTGATTTGCATAATCACTCAGCCTCTCTAGGGAAGTATTACTGAGGGAAAGATTGAGAGATTGATCCTGCATTCCTAGATACAAGGTTTCAGAGCTGAATTTGATACTTGAACATCACAGGTGGATTTTTAAACAATAGTGGTCAATTGGAATTTTTGCCACCTAAAAAATATTTCTATTTCCGTGGAATTACCCATCAGTCATCGTTGTGAACAGGAGGAAAAAAGGTATTTGAATTTGCCCTTGAAATAAGAAAAAAGAACAGCGACTCTACTTCAAAATACAACCAAAATCCAATTTGGCTCTTGCTGGCAAACTAAATTCTGTGCTATCAACGTGCAGGTCACATCTGGGAATTTTCTTGAAAAATCAAGAGAGAATGACTTTTCTAATGACTCCGAGCATAATCTTTCCCAATAAGTAGCAAAGGAGGCAGATGGACAACTCATTTATTCCAAACATGTTTGGAGGGTAGACTAATTTTCAGAGCTGAAAACTTTGGAAAGAAGCAATATGGGGCTTTTATCCTCTACCTTGAAAAAGAAAGTATTGGAAAGTTAGTGGTTTGTTGTGGGCTTTGCTTTTTTGAGAAATCTACACATGGTATCTCTCACAGGCTGCTTTTATCTTTTATTATTATTTTTGAGGTCTGTCGTGCTCTTTGAGCTTCTTAAATTTTTGAAACTTTTATTTCATATGTCAAGTTCAAATTTCACAACACCCTTCTCATCCACCCACTCATCTACCCCTGGTTCCGTCCTTTCTGCTCACTCCCTCAGTTGTCCTCATAATTCATAGTGCTTCAGAAGGTGCAAAAATAAAGTCTTGTAAGACACAGACCCTTGCTTCCAGGAACTTGGACTCCATCTTTTTTTATTATTATTATTAATTTATTTATTTTCAGCATAACAGTATTAATTATTTTTTCACCACACCCAGTGCTCCATGCAGTCCGTGCCCTCTATAATACCCACCACCTGGTACCCCAACCTCCCACCCCCCCGCTCCTTCAAAACCCTCAGATTGTTTTTCAGAGTCCATAGTCTCTCATGATTCACCTCCCCTTCCAATTTCCCCCAACTCCCTTCTCCTTTCTAACACCACTTGTCCTCCGTGATATTTATTATGCTCCACAAATAAGTGAAACCATATGTTAGTTGACTCTCTCTGTTTGACTTGTTTCACTCAGCATGATCTCTTCCAGTCCGGTCCATGTTGCTATAAAAGTTGGGTATTCATCCTTTCCGATGGAGGCATAATACTCCATAGTGTATATGGACCACATCTTCCTTATCCATTTGTTCGTTGAAGGGCATCTTGGTTCTTTCTACAGTTTGGCGACCGTGGCCATTGCTGCTATAAACATTGGGGTACAGATGGCCCTTCTTTTCACGACATCTGTATCTTTGGCGTAAATACCAGGGAGTGCAATTGTAGGGTCATAGGGAAGTTCTATTTTTAATTTCTTGAGGAATCTCCACACTGTTTTCCAAAGAGGCTGCACCAAATTGCTATGAAATCCTCAAACTCAACACACACTAAACAGGCAAACATATCAAAACATGGGCAGAAGATGTGAACAGACACTTCTCTAATCAAGACATACAAATGGCTATCAGACACATGAAAAAATGTTCATCATCACTAGCCCTCAGGGAGATTCAAATTAAAACCACATTGAGATATCACCTTACACCAGTTAGAATGGCCAAAATTAACAAAACAGGAAACAACATGTGTTGGAGAGGATGTGGAGAAAGGGGAACCCTCTTCCACTGTTGGTGGGAATGCAAGTTGGACTCCATCTTTAAAGGACATTTCTTTTTCTTTTCTTTTCTTTCTTTCTTTCTTTTTTTAAGTACGCGCCACACCCAGCATGGAGCCCAATGTGGGGCTGGAAGTCACAACCCTGATATCATGTCCTGAGCTGACATCAAGAGTTGGACGCCCAACTGACTGAGCCACCCAGGTGCCCCTTAAGTGATGTTTCTAGAGCAGGAATTATGGATTGGCAGAGAGGCAGATTCCCCTAGGATGAGTCACATTGTGTGTGAGTTCAGAGGTACGTAGTTTTAAGTAAATTTAGTAATTAAACAGAGAAAAAAGGAGGAGCAGGTCATGAAGAAGAGAGTGGGGAAGAATGAGAAAGATGAACGGATGTGGCAGCTACACACTGTATCATTCATTTACCATTGTGGGATAGTCATTGAAATGGAAATGATAGATTGCATTATTAATTAGCTAATGCATAATTAGCTAATGCATAAGTCCTAGTTCTGATTGGCCCAGGAGTGAATCCTTTCCTAATGGGGAGGTTTGTTAGCTCTACTAGAGGAAGACTTCAAAACCAGAGGATGTAAGGAGGAGGAAAGGGGCTGGGGGTGGGATGGAGGTAAAATTTATCGTTTATGATCCATGTGTCAGCTATTTTAACTTGGAAATAGCATCTTTTATAGAGGTGCTTAATGGAATTTCCAGTGACCATCTTGGTCAGAATACTCTCCTGCATGAGAAGAAACTTTGTGCTTACAAAGAAAACTGAGAGCAGTCTTGGAGCACAGGAATACTCTTGAGGCTTTCTTTGGATTTTTGGAGTATTTATTTGTTTTTGTTTTAATGGAAATGGGTATTTTGTGGGGAGGTGGGGGACAAAAAGGGGGGGGGTGTTATAAACAGATTCTTCTGTTCCTAGATTCAAGCTGGGAAGTAATGAAAATGTCAAAACGGCCAGGGAGGTGTGAGATGCTTCTTGAAATTCTACATGACCATGCAGATTTTATGTTTTCCTGTAAATTTCCTGGAAATTATTTTGCAAAGCTGGAGCAGAGGATATGGGCTGCCCTTATGAACTCATAGGGTAGTCACGGGAGGAGGTTTATCTGAAGAGTTACATGGAGGAAGAGTCTAACTTCCATGTTCCATTTCTCCACAAAGTACCTTCCTCAGTTCTTCCACAAGCTGGTCACAGGATAACCTAGACGTGACTAAGGATCTCAGGGAGCCACGTCGACATCTGGCCCTGGGTTTCCCCCATCTTTAAGATGCTATCTTTTTTTCTCCCCACTCTCCTTCACTATATCTTTTCCTATTGTTGTTGATGATATCATAATTAGCTGCAGGTACCACTCCTTGTCAGTAAATTTAATATATTCATAGTTTGCAAATTGACAGCATTGGCAGAATAGGAAACATTTCTTTTTCATAGTATGAAACTCAGCTTTCATCTGTGTTCAGACTGGATTGCATTGTGCCACTGACTTGCTATAAAAAACAGGAAAGGAAATCAAGAGACACGCTTCCTACCATTTACCCTCTTGCTCTGTTTGAAAACTTTGCCATTAATATGTATTACCTATTTTTCAAACTCCATGAAATGTTTAATTAGTTAGTTAAAATCACCTCTGAGATGTTTTGCAGCAAAGCTCATTGAGATATCTCAATAAAAGGTCATCTGAGGTCCAGTGCTACTCTCATTCAGACTTAGAACAATCCAGGGGAAAAACATAAAAGCTGAAATATTCAGGAGAAGGAAGATTTTGTTTACGTAATTGAAATTTATCCCAAACTAACAAAGACCAAAGCAAGTACTGAAATTTGCTGGAATAATCGTCTGTGCAAAATGGAGCAGCATTTTGTTATCTCTCTGTGCACTGTTAACAAGCAGAAAACAGCTAATGACGACAATAGTTGAGCAAGTGACAGAGGACATGGTTCTCGTCCGCTCATTCTCTACATGCAGCCTTCTGTAGACTGTCACTTTTTAGTGTCTTCTACTCACTCACCAATCCCAAGGCTGTGGTTGAGGATCGCTTCCCTGGGGACACAATCCGCCACTCCTGGGCAGAAGAGAAGTCACAGCAGGCATCTTCAGTAGAACCCAATGAAGGCAATAAAGAATCTGAGTCTGCCCCAGGGACATAAAAGTAGCTACAGGGACCAGAAAGCTGAGACTCAGGAAACCATTATAAGCACAGCCCCGACGTGAAACTAGTGAAAAAGAGAGTATGATGCAAAACGTTGGCTAGTGCGTGCTATGTGCAGGGAAGAGACGTGTACATTTCCAGTTACTTCCACATGCCCAGCCTCGTCCCCTGCCTGAGTTCCTTTTCAAATTACTCCATGGGACCGAAGCAGTTATTTCCTGAGTCTGACTCCCCTTGAAGTTTTGGCTTCTCTCTGGCACGTATCACTATTGAACACATTCTTCTTAAAATTCCCTTCCACATCACGGAGCCTTCTTAGAGGACAGCTCTATGTATGTCTAATATTAGCAATAACAGCAATGATTACTACCAATTAGGGAACATCTTCCGTGGACTTGGTACTTTGCATAAGCCTCTTAGGACTACCCTCTGATACCTCATTGGTATGATTATTCCCAGAGAGATGAAGGGATTTAATTTACATTTCTGACATCACATTTCCAGTGTCCCTGACCCTGTTACTTCCTAACAATGGGACCTACAGAATAAAAGGAGCTACCTACAGAGTATCTACCAAGCCATAGCACTGTGGCAGTTACAGGGAAGTGGAGCACGTTAGAATGAGTAGTTTTAGAAAGAGACAGATCCTTAATCCTGATACATGAAAGATGCTCAGGAATTGATAATTACCACCACCACCATTCCTATAATCATCGCCACCAGATGAGCTTTTTCCTTAGGGAACGCTTGCTCTCTCTAGTCTATTACACTTCCTTGTAACTTCCATAGTGTCCAAAGTATAGTAGATAATCTTTAAATGCCCCTAAAACACTTGCTGACGGATACACTGATTGCCATTTGTCTTTCCAGATACAGAAATATCGACAAAAGGACAAATCCGTAAAGTAACAAATTGGCATTCTCAATATTTTCTTCGTTTATTTATTTATTTATTCGTTCATTTATTTATTTATTCCAGAGAGAGGGAGAGCAGAGGGAGGGAGCATGAGAGGGAAGGAGGGTCACAGGAAGAAGCAGACTCCCTGCAGTGTAGGGAGTCCCAGGCAGAACTCGATCCCGGAACTCCAGGATCATGAACTGAGCCGAAGGCAGTCGCTTCACCAGCTGAGCCACCCGGGTGCCCTGGCATTCTGTTCAATGAATCGGGATACAAGCATTTGATTAGAAGGCCATTTCCTGAGTTTCAGCTCCTCAGACCTGCAGGAGCCTGGCCCAGAAGGGAGAGACTTCAGCCTACCCTTCAACCACCGTCTCCAGCTACCAGTCCAGCTAACAAGAGTTACTAGGTAGCTGGAACCAAGGAAATCAGAACCAGCTTTAAGAAGCAAGAAAACCGCAAGAAGGTAAGAGTAATCCCAACTAAGGGCTTTTGTAAGACTGAAAGGAACATGGCCTTGTGTATTTTAATCTTTTGACCTTGTTAATGGAAGGCATGGAGTAAAATTGTGTTTACCCGAATTTCACTACAGCAGAGCTAGGAAGTCAGCTAACATCGGAAGTTAGCAGAAAGGTCTTAAAAACTTCATCTTCTGAAGCCAGTTGTAATATTGCCACTCAAATGAAAATGAAAAAGAAAAAAAAAGGCACTTCTAAACGCTGAAAGAGATTTCTATCTTCCCATCATTTCAACAGCAACCTCTATAAAATATGTTCTAAAACAAACACAGAGCACTAAAAATTCCACTGTTTAAGCTCGAAGTCAAACATCTGTCTTTTTGCCTTCTAGTTTCACCTTGGTTCCTGAGGGTCTCAACTGAAACTGCAGAAATTTGGAGCTTTTCCCCCTTATACGCATTTAAGTGTTCTGAGATGTTTAATCATCTTCATTAGGTAATCATTCATTCAGGCTAAATACACATGGAAAGAAGGAGCATTTAGGGAGTGGAATCAGCCTCCTGATTCCAAAGGGTGTGGGGAGAGAGTGTAGGACAGTAGTAAAAACCTGGACGCACAGACATGAGTTTGAACCCTCTCTCTCCCATCTTACTTTCCAGAGGACCCTGGTATGTTACTTAAGCTTACCGAGTCTGTTTCTTATTTGTGAGAAATAATCATAATAATTCCTGAGTCATAGAGTTGTTGCGAAGATTTAAGACGAGAGCTTATAAAGTTTTTGCCTGGTATTTAATAAGGAAGAGAAATCGTTATTCCATTATTGTCCTCTTACACATGGATGGAGGAAAATTAATGAGAACTACCATTCTTTGAGCACCTATTATAGATCTTGTATGTAGTGGCATCTAATTCTTAAAACCATGTTGTAAGAGCAGTTTTATTGCCCTCATTTTATAGCTGAGCCACACAACTTCCAGGCAGTGGAGCTAAGTTTCAAATTCAGGTTTGTTTCCCTAGAAAGCCTGGATCCTTTCTTCTATCCCTCACCATTCCTTAAAACCCAGAAAAAGTCACCAACTAGTCACTCAGACACTGCTAATTTTCAAAAGCAAATTTCCTCTTAAAGAAGTTTTTCCTAGTTGCCAGGCAAATTTGACACTGTTTTCATAACTGATCATGAGCCAGGGCACCTACCCAAACCATTCTTTAACACCTTGGCAATGAGACCCAAAAGTCTTACACTTGTCTTGGTCATTTTGTACATCTGGTCTGGGACAGAACATGATCGTGAAATCTTCTGACTCTGAGAAACTACCACTTGTCAGTTCTAGCAAAAAGTTGGATTCATACGTATCTTAGTCTGTCTGGGCTGCTATTAGAAAAACACCATAGACTGGGTGGCTTAAATAACAAGCATTTATTTTGCACAGTTCTGGAGGCTAAGATCAAGGCCTAGAAGTCTAAGATCAAGATGCCACAGCAGATTGGTATCTGGTGAGAGCCTATTTCCTGGTCTATAGATGGTCTATTCTCATGGTATCTTCACAGAGCAGAAAGTGGGAAGGAGATCTTTGAGGTCTCTTTTATAAGAACACTAATCCTATTCATGAGGGCTCCACTCTCATGACCTAATCCAATGGTCCCACCTCCAAATACCATCACTTTGACAGTTAGGATTTAACATATGTGAATTTTATTTTCCTTTTTCTAAGGATTTTATTTATTTATTTGACAGACAGAGATCACAAGTAGGCAGAGAAGCAGGCAGAGGGAGAGAGGAGGAAGCAGGCTCCCTGCTGAGCAGAGAGCCCCATGTGGGGCTCAATCCCAGGACCCTGAGATCATGACCTGAGCTGAAGGCAGAAGCTCTAACCCACTGAGCCATCCAGGTGCCCCGGCATATGCGAATTTTAAATGGTCACGTTCAGTCCTTAGCACTAAGTCAATATTTGTAAGAATAAAATCATTGGTCTTTTAATTTAAATTCAAGTAGCCAACATAGAGTATATCATTGTTTTTGATGGAGTGTTCATTGATTCATAAGTTGTGTATAACACCCCATGCTCATGCCCTCCTTAATGCCCATCACCCAGTTACCCCATCCCCACACCCACCTCCTCCTTTACAACCTTCAGTTTGTTTCCCAGAGTCAAGAGTCTATCATGATTTGTCTCCCTCAGCATTTTATCCCTTGTGGAGTTGTTCATTATTCCCTTGTGGTCATCTCCTTCTCACTGGCTTGGTTTTTGGTGTGAGAGCTCAGGTTCATGTGTGTTACAAGAGTGGTAGAGAATGCTCCACGGTTTCACATCAACCATACTATCCGTCCATAGCTCCTGTGGGCAGCCTGATATTTGTCCCTTGTTACTGTACTCAGTGAAGAGGATAGGTGGTTGGTAAAAGATTCATTTGGAATAATAATGTATGTTACTCCAACTGCCATCTCCAGGTTCAACAGTTCTGAAATTATCTTTGTATATTAGGTTAGAAGGGTGAACAAATCACTTAACCTTTATGAGGCAATTTATTGCCTGTGTAAAATAGAGAACTTGGATTATATTGGGTTCTTTCTAGCTCTACAATACTATAATTATATTATTCTATATGATCACCCAACCCATTGGTTTTCCCAAAAGTAGAAGACAGTCTTAGAATACATGATGATGAATTATATCTATATTCAGGAGATAGTAATACAGATTATCTTAAAAGCCTTTATGAATTGTGTTAGGCTGACTAGATTACAGTCACTTAGAGTAAAAAGAACCTAACCCTAAATAAAAATGTGAATGATGCAAATGTGTATCTTTCTGTGATTACAAATATTGATGACTTAACAATGTATCACTAAAAGTGAGCTCACTTGTCATAAGTATTCCTCTTATTTCATAAAAATAATAGTTTGATAACACATAAAAACATGTGATAACTAACATATAGAAGAAAAAAACACATACACCCATAGCACAAAATTATTTTTTAAACAATTTAATTCCTTTATAATTTACATAACTTCAAGGTCAATGAAAAACACTCTTACTAAAAATAATTTTTATTTCAAATGCATTCAGAAATGTGTTGTTTTTCTAACTAAAATAGATTATCTTAAACTTACCTATTAACCATTTCTTTTAAAAGGGCTTATGTAAAACATTCATTAAAATAGATTTACAGGCCCATTTTGTGAGGCAAGAGATTGGAGTCAGCATACTTAATTTACTATTTTGATGGAATCCAAAGGATTTTCATTAAAAGCTGAAATACTTTGAACCCAAGTATTTAAGCCTCAAACCCAGCTGTAAGCGCTGGAGGAAAAGTAAGTCAAATTTTGATTTAAGTCAACCTAAGATCCTTAGCTGAAAAAGTACTTACATTCTAAAAATATTTATTAGATTAGATTTGTGTGTGTGTGTGTGTGTGTGTGTGTGTGTGTTTTGGCATGCATACCTACAAACACATGTACTTCTCTTCTGTGAATTCTACCAAATCAACTGACCGTTCTTTTGGGGGCATTTAAAAAATATGATCATTTTTATATTCATTTAATGAATATTTTGGTAGGATACCTATCCATGTGCCAAATGGAAACCCCAAAACAACTCAAAAGTAAAGCATCAGAAGACATAAATGATAATCAGCCTATCAAGAGAGAAATTGTAAGACATGGGTAAAGTCCCATTGGCGATTGAAAGTAAGTATCAAAGAGCCAAAATATTGAACCCTTCTCTGGGGTCACAGAGACAAACACATCAAACTTTTGCAGAATAGGTTCTTCTCAATAGCAGAAGAGGTCTTATGTGTCTGTAACTCACCAGTATCCACTGTCCATCACATAAAAGTTGTTCAGGGTCACAAGCCATTGCAGGACACTTAATTATATTTGAGACACATGTGAAGGTGCTATTTACTACCTGTATTGCCAATAGGCTGTAGGGTATATGGAGTTGTTTTTAATTCAAAATTATTAGGTCTGTCTAACTGATGGCAGTTTGTTAGTGTCAAGGGGTGGCTTTGGAAGACTTTGACCTGTGCTCCATTCTTTCCTCCTCAATATGCATAAGCACCATTCTTTAACCTAGACAATTGATATTTTCATCCAAGCTCCCTTATTCCAACCTTTACTACCACTTTGTCACTCCCTATTCTCTCACTGATGACTGGGGTGAGCACTCATTCTTAGGGGCAGTCTTTTTGTTGTTGTTAAATAACTAGTAGCTCCTGGAAACTAAATGTTCAGTGAGCAAAATGACTCAGATCTTGCTGTGACAGATAACCAAGAGGACAATCTAGACTAGTCAAGAGAATCGCAGGTTTCCTCTTACAAAGACAAACTCATTTTTAATGATCAGATGAAAATGCAAATTTAGGAAAAACAAATCAGGTTATTTGGAGGACAATATGCACTTGGAGGATATTCATGTCATTGTGGTTTCCTGAGGAATGAGCCTCGATTTTGCTTGCAAGCAAAATGTCACTTCTAATTATCCAAACTGACATCCCACAGGACCTTTTATGAAAATTGAGTAGATCCAGAAGAATGGGCAGGCACCAGGGTTTTTATTTTGGAAAGTGGGAGAGGTCAGCAACCTGTGTAGGTAGTTCTGATAAAAGAATTCTTGAGTGACTAATCCCAACTCTCTTGGTAACAGAATCTGGTTGAGTAACCTTGGGCAGGAATACTCCTGCCTCCTCATCTTCTATGAAAGCAGTTAAATAAGCCTTTTCTTAAATAAAAGTCCTTTCGTGGCTCCCAGTACAATGTAAAACATGAAGATTAACAAGCGTTTTTGAGATTACCAAATGATGGTCTTTGAAACGTTGGTGCATATTTTATTGTAATAATTATTATTATCATGAGCACTATTAGTGACTAAGATCCTCAAATGGGGAATATCAATTTTCTATTACCACAATGTTCCATAACAACTACAAAATCCCCAATGCATTAAAAAATTTAACTCATGAATAGACATGTTGCCTGTTTGGGTTGGGCTTTGCTGGGCAGTTCTTCCGGTCTTCTCTAGGCTCACTCACAGGTGTGGTGGTTAGCTGGCTGTCCCAGGTCTAGGATGACCTTGGCTGGGAGACTGGAGCAATTCTACCCTTCTCCATGTGAGTCTCATCCTCCAGCAGAGTAGCCTAGACGTGTTCTCGTGGCAATGGCAAAGGGCAAGAGCAAGCCCAGTGTCATAAGCCTTTTTTATGCCTCTGTTTGCATCTCACTGGCCAATTCAGGTAACATGACCAGGTGCAGGGTCAGAATGGACATGCATAACAAGAACATAGTAGCCTCAGAGATGTGAAAAATTGAGGCCAGTAAAGTAATCAATCTAACACACAGGGCACACTATTCTAGTTTACCTGGGAATATTCATCTACGTAAATTTATTTTGGTAGAATTAAGAAAGAACTTTGACTGTATCAATACCCTTTAATGCAGTGTTTCTCAAGCTTTTTTGACTGCAACCCATACTAAGGAATATACTGTACACACAACATGACTCATTTCTTACAAAGGTTTCACAAAATGTTACTTCTTACTGCAAGCATTTCTTTTTATTACACTATTTAATTTTTCAAATTGCTGATTGTCTGCTAAATTAATTTCAGGACTCCTTAATGAGTCAAAACCAACAGTTTGAAAAATACTGATTTATAGGGCTTAGCCTTCCCTGATCCCTTTCTTGTTTGGGGGAAGAGCCCATAAATGTACAGTGGGGCCAGAGAAGCCAAGCAGAATATCTGAATTGAGAAAGTTATTGTACAACTACAAATTATCCACAGATCTTTGAACTGTGGGCATGAATGGTCTGGGACCCAGTAGCATCTGGCCAACCCCAGAGCCAGGTGGCCTCTAGCATCCGGAGTCTGAGAAATGACAAGATGAAAGAAAGGACAGTGTTAACAGGCATTGAGACACTTGGCTAAATTCTTTACTATAGCAACATTTTCACAAGGAAACTGAAGTTTAGAGAAAATAAGTTAGGCAAGGCCACCCATTATTTGGTAGGACAGGATTTAAAGGTCTCAAGTGCTTCATATTCCATCAAAACCCTCATTTCTGTGGCACAGAAGGAAGAGAGAAGTAGGAGTCACTTTATTCACACCAAGAGTAATTCATACTCATGTGTGACATTAAACATGATTTAGCAACAACCCACTAAGGTTTAGACATTGTTTATGGTATATTTAAAAAGATATGTAAGAGGGTACCCTAGATGAAACAAAATTCTTATTTAAAAATGTAGGAGCAGAACAGTTAGAAAAAGTGCAATTTAAAATTTGCAGCTTTTACTATATGAGTGGGGGAAGGAGGACCCAGGTGGAAATTTGAGTTTACTTTTGAGGCAGATTACTATTTTTGTTCCTTTATTTGTTTATCTTTTCTGGAACAACTGCCACTTTGAGGACTATTAGTTATGTAAATCTAAGGCATATTACACTTATTGTTCATGGGAAAAGCCCACATGTAGGGAAGTAACTTAAATTTTTCAATGTAGTCTTCTGTTTGGTCCAGTAAATTTGGAAGATGTTTGAAAGAGAGCTGCATCTCTGCAGACTGTTCCTTAGAGAGCAAATATTCTTCTAAATACAACTTTAGACTGCATGGTTCCTCTTTAGTATCTTTGAAGAAGTTTATGTATGTTTCTGATCTAAGTTGTCATCAAAGCATCAGACAAAACAATGGGTGGGGCTCAGTGTACTGTAAACTAGAAGGGACTGGCAGAGTCCTACAGATGATGTTATAGAAGACTGAAGATCAGATACTGACAAAAACACATAATGTCAAACTAGCATTGTGGTGTCTTAGATGTGGAGGGAAGTCATAAAGTAAGTATCTCTCTGGGATTTTCTGGGGGGAAAAAATCCTCCTTCCAATGTCCATAAGAGAGAGTACTCATTCCTGGAAAGGAAAATGCAGATTGGGAACATGGGGCTTGGCCTGGGAAGAAGAGAACAAAAATTCCTCTCTCTAGGAGTCTGTGAATTTGAGCCTGGACTCCAAGCCCCATTCACAAATACCAGATCATAAGCGTTAAAAAGTATGTCAGACATTCTCACTTGGCAGCAATGCAAAAGAGATGCAGAAAGGTAGGTAAACCAGAAGTCCCAAGGATGGGTCTAACCCTGAACACTAGTTGTAGGTAGATCTCTCTCTCAGAGAGTATCTGTAAGATTCTCTCTCTCAAACCTTTCAGGCTTTAGAGAATTTCAAACAAAGGCCAATCCAATATTTAGGATAAAGTAAGGAAAGGAAGAACACTGTCTCATACCAAGACCAAAAATAATAGTAACAATGGTGGTCATGAGTGATAGACAGCTTTCATAAGCAGAATGAAGAACTCATGAGGGGATAGAGGAAATAGGTAGTGATATAGAGGAAATAAGATATATAGAGGAAATAAGTCATGAATCGTTCATTGTTGAAGCTATGTAATGGGAACATAAGAATATACTATTCTGGGGCACCTGGGTGGTCAGTGGGTTAAGCCTCTGCCTTCAGCTTAGGTCACGATCTCAGGGTCCTGGAATCGAGCCCCACATCAGGCTCTCTGCTCAGTAGGGAGCCTGCTTCCCCCTCTCTCCCTGCCTGCCTCTCTGCCAACTTGCGATCTCCCTCTGTCAAATAAATAAATAAAATTAAAAAAAAAAGATTTTATTTATTTATTTGACAGAGATCACAAATAGGCAGGGGGGTAGTGGGAAGCAGGCTCCCTGCTGAGGAGAGAGCCCAATGTGGGGCTCCATCACAGGACCCCGGGATCATGACCTGAGCTGAAGGCAGAGGCTCAACCCATTGAGCCACCCAGGAGCCCATAAGTAAAATCTTAAAAATAAATAAATAAATAAATAAAAGAATATACTATTCTTTTTACTTTGATATGTTTGAAGTTTTCTTTTAATGAGTAATTATGAAGAAAAACCAGATAGAACTTCTAAAAGAAAAAGTATACTAAATAAAATTAGAAACTCAGTGGACATATTATATAACACATCAGGTAGAGGTGACAAGATAATTAGGGAACCAGAAGATAGATCTAAAGTAATTCCCAAGAATACAGTACAGAGAAGATATTTGCTGGACCATATAACAGTTTGAGATATCTGCAAAGTAGACACAGGGGCTAAAGTATATCTAATAAGATGTCAGAGGAAAATAAAGAGAAAATTGGGAAGAAGCAATATTAAAGAACTGTTAGGCTAGAATTCTCCAGAACTGATGAGAGACATAAACACTCAGATTCAAGAAGCCCAACAAGTCACAAGCAAAGAAGCCCAAGCCTGGGTGCATCATGCTGAAACTCCAGATCACAATAATGAAGAAAAGACCTTTTATGAGAAAAAAGATGTATTATATGGAAAGAAAGTGTTAGACTGTACACTGACTTCTCAATAGCAGCACTGACAATTGGAAACAGAAATATTTTCCAAAAAAAAAAAAAAAAAAAAGAAATGACACTATTTCTTTTATCTTACACAAAAGTGGATTCTGGTTGGATCAAGCACATAAACATGAGTCTAAAAACTTTAAATCTTTTCCAAGAAAATAACAGGGACCACCTTAAGGGTTTTGAAGTAGGGAAAACTTTCTTAAGTAAGGCACAAAAGACCACAAACTATAAAGAAAGATTTTGATAAAATGAAGAGCTCTTTTTCTTTTTTTTTAAGAGCTCTTTATTCAAATGTAAAGAAGGCTTAAATGTAAGCTAGAACTAGGACATGTACTTGCCATAATATAGCCAACAAGTGATTAGTATCCAGCAAGTAAATATTTTAAAACTCCTCAGGTTTAATAAGAAAATGGTAAACAACCCAGTAGAAAAGTAGAGAGAAGTTATAAAAAAGATAATTCACAGGAGAAGACATTTAAGTAGCAAATAAACATATACTATAAGTGCCCATACTGTTGAGTGCAAAAACACAAGTCAGTAAGAATTCCTTCAGTTCAGCTCCATTAATGTCAATTTTAAAATATGAAAAACTAAAAATACATTGTTTGGAAATGTATTTTTGTCAGTTAATAACTATAAGGACAATAAGAGAATAAGAAATACAAAACTCAGGACGGGGGTGACCTCCAGGGAAAGGGTAAGGTGAGGTGATCAGGGAGAAGTACAAAGGGGAATTCCAAGATACTGAATGTCTTTGATCTTAAATTGTGTGATGAGTGCAAGGGTGTTTGCTCTATGGATATCTGTCTGATGCTTGAAAGAGAGAGACAGAGATCTATCACATAGGATGAGCTAACGTATAATATATATCTATATGCAAATATGTCCTATATACACATTATATGTTAGCTTATTTTATGTGTTAGATTTGTCTCTTTATATAATATGTTATATATAAGATAATATAATTTAAAAACAGTTGCGTAGATTAATACATATGTATTATTTGTTATATCCTGTTGCGGTGGATAGATTGCAAAATGAATCCAATTTTTACCCTTCCATCCTTCTCAGGGGAAGAAATGAGAGGAAAACTATCCTTGTCACAGACTATGGAAAAAGATTTTCTTAAAACAAGGCAATTCCGTGCAGAGAGTTTTCTGAACAGGACTGCTGACTTCCAAGCCTCGTCCAGTTGCTCACTTCCATGTAAATCATTTTTGTTAGACGTGTGGTTTAATAAAAATTGATGTGTTTTCCATGCTTTCCTTTTCCTGTAAAGGCCAAGGATCTTAAAATAACCTACGCTCCAAGCTGAAACCTAAACATGACAAAACATATAAATCCTCGGGCCCCATCTGATAGAGAGCTAATTACACACCTCAGGGTTTTCCTCTGCCAGAAACAATGAGCTCCATCTACCTGCCTCATGCAACAGCGATTTGGGAGGGTAGGTGGCTGAGGGGGTGTGGATGCTGAAAGATCTACTAAACTTGAGATATTTCCAGAAATAATCCTTTTGTTTCCCTCTGGCTAGGGAGCTAATGTATCTAGAGGGTAGTATTTCAAGTACTGCCTTTGGAATGAACTGAATTTCGTAAGTTTCAGATTCACACAAAAAATTGTAAGGATAGTACAGAGAATTCCCATATGCTCCCCCCCCACCCACCCACCCAGTTCACCCTATTGTTTATATCTGACATCTCTTGGTACATTTGTCACAATTAATGAACTAATATTACTGTTATTATTTTTTAAGATTACATATTTGAGATAGAGAGCATGTGAGAGAGCACAAGAAGGGGGAACAGCAGAGGGAGAGGGAGAAGCAGGCTCCCCAACGAGCAGGGAGCCTGATGTGGGGCTCCATCTAATGACCCTAGGATAATGACCTGGGCCAAAGGCAGATACTTAGCCAACTGAGCCACCCATACACCCCTTACTATGTTACTATTTACTGATTAATATTTTGCCCAGATTTCCCCTACTGTCTTTTCTATGTTCTGCTTATCACTAAGTCATCATGTCTTCTTAGGCTCCTCTTAGCTGTGACACTTTCTCAGACTTCCCTTCTTTTTGATGATCTTCAAAGTTTGGAGGAGTACTGGCTAGATATTTTGTAGGATCTCCCTAAAAACAAAACAAAACAAAACAAAACAAACCACTGCTGTTTTACTCATGATCTAACTCAGGTTGTGTTTTTGGGAAAAAATCCACAGAGGTAAACTGCCATTCTCACAAAGTGTCATTTTTTTAAAAAAAAATCTCATTTTTCTTTTCTTTTCTTTTTTTTTTAAGATTTTATTTATTTATTTGACAGAGAGAAATCACAAGTAGACGGAAAGGCAGGCAGCAGGGAAGCAGGCTCCCTGCTGAGCAGAGAGCCCGATGCGGGACTCGATCCCAGGACCCTGAGATCATGACCTGAGCCGAAGGCAGCGGCTTAACCCACTGAGCCACCCAGGCACCCCTCATTTTTCTTTTTAAGGTGGGTGTGAACATATAGGAATGAAAATGTACAAAAAAGTAAATTGCAAGGGAATAAATCAAAATATTATCAGAAGCTATTTCAGGATACCAAAGTTACTGGATATTTGTAATTTCTATTTTTTGCTTACCTGTGTTTTCTAAATGTTCTACAAAGGACATGTGCTTTTAAATCAGGGTGGAGGCAAAGATGTCAGTTACGGAGCTGTCTATCCCTGTATGAAAAAGTACTTAGCTTCCTGAGATGCACAAGTTCTTTCCAGAGTTGGTAAAAATAAGGAAGTATTTGCATATCTCCTACATCATGGGGAGGTGGCCCTTCCTGAGCAAAGTCAGAATGAACCGCCATTTCATATTATAGCTGTTTCTTGGTTAATCCCAATATCTTGACAGAAAGCCAGGGAGGAAGTCTGGAGGGGGAAGGAAAAGAATGAGAGATTACTCTTCAAAATTATTCTACTTCAAGCACGGTGGTGCCAATAGTTCTCTCTTCTGTGTCTTTCTCTGTCTTCCTAAATCCATCTCTCTCTCTTCCTCCTGTTTCATTCATTCCTTCATTTAACCTCTCACTAATATTTATTGGGTGCCCTAAAAATTGAGAAAGATCTCCAAAGACATCCCTAACCTTGAGGCACTTACTTTCTAGTGGGTTAGGGGAATCTGGCCACAAATACTCTCTTGGGTAGTGATAAATGTCATGAAGATAAAGAAAACAGGGATACATCTGGAAGGAGCAAAGGGGATTTGCTATTTAGAGGAGCTTGTCAGGCAAGGCCTCTCTTATGAGATGACTTGAGCAAGGATTAGGGCTCTAGGCAGAGGAAGTTACAAGGACAAAGGCTCTGAGATAGGATTTGGAGTCTAGCAGGTGCGCTGGGGGTATGGGAATGCCTGTAGACCTACGTGATACAGGACTGTATTCTGTTAGATGGGAAGCCATGGACAGGTTTTCAGCTGAACAGTTGATATGATCTGATGTAAGTATTTAAAAGATCCCTTCTGATTTCTGTACATTGATTTTGTATCCTGCCACATTACTGAATTGCTGAATGAGTTCTAGTAGTTTAGGGGTGGAGTCTTTTGGGTTTTTCCATACACTAAAAATAAAAATACAGAAAGGGAAATTAGAGAATCGATTCCATTTACTATAGCACCAAGAACCATAAGATACCTGGGAATAAACCTAACCAAAGAGGTAAAGGATCTGTACTCAAGGAACTACAGAACACTCATGAAAGAAATTGAAGACACAAAAAGATGGAAGACCATTCTATGC
>NC_081557.1:245694661-245703986 GCF_022355385.1 Mustela nigripes | reverse complement strand
GCTATAGCACCAAGAACCATAAGATACCTGGGAATAAACCTAACCAAAGAGGTAAAGGATCTGTACTCAAGGAACTACAGAACACTCATGAAAGAAATTGAAGACACAAAAAGATGGAAGACCATTCTATGCTCATGGATCAGAAGAATAAACATTATTAAAATGCCTATACTGCCTAGAGAAATCTGTACTTTCAATGCCATTCCAATCAAAATTCCATCAGCATTTTTCAAAGAGCTGGAGCAAACAATCCTAAAATTTGTATGGAATCAGAAGAGACCCCGAATTGCTAAGGAAATGTTGAAAAATAAAAAAAAACTGGGGGCATCATGTTGCCTGGTTTCAAGCTTTACTACAAAGCTGTGATTACCAAGATAGCATGGTAATGGCATAAAAACAGACACATAGACCAGTGGAACAGAGTAGAGATCTCAGATATGGACCCTTAACTCTATGGTCAAATAATCTTCAACAAAGCAGGAAAATATATACAGTGGAAAAAAGACAGTCTTTTCAATAAATGGTGCTGGGAAAATTGGGACAGTTATGTGTAGAAGAATGAAATTCGACCATTCTCTTACACCATACACAAAGATAAACTCAAAATGGTTAAAAGACCTCAACTTGAGGCAGGAATCCATCAGAATCCTAGAGGAGAGCATAGGCAGTAACCTCTTCGACATCAGCCACAGCAACTTCTTTCAAGATATATTTTCAAAGGCAAAGGAAACAAAAGCGAAAATGAATTTTTGGGATTTCATCAAGATCAAAAGCTTCTGCACAGCAAAGGAAATAGCCAACAAAACAAAGAGGCAACCCACGGAATGGGAGAGGATATTCGCAAATGACACTACAGACAAAGGGCTAATATCCAGGATCTATAAAGAACTCCCCAAACTCAACACACACAAAACAGATAATCACATCAAAAAAATGGGCAGAAGACATGAACAGACACTTCTCCAATGAAGACATACAAGTGTCTAACAGACAGAAGAAAAAATGTTCATCATCATTAGCCATCAGGGAGATTCAAATCAAAACCACATCGAGATACCACCTTACACCAATTAGAAAGGTCAAAATCAACAAGACAGTAAACAACAAGTGTTGGAGAGGATGTGGAGAAAGGGGAAACCTCTTACACTGTTAGTGGGAATGCAAGTTGGTACAGCCACTTTTTGGAAAACAGTGTGGAGATTCCTTAAGAAATTAAAAATAGAGGGACGCCTGGGTGGCTCAGCTGGTTAAGCGGCTGCCTTCGGCTCAGGTCATGATCCTAGCGTCCTGGGATCGAGTCCCACATCAGGCTCCTTGCTCAGCCAGGAGCCTGCTTCTCCCTCTGCCTCTGCCTACCATTCTGTCTGCTTGTGCTCACTCTCACTCCTCTCTCTGACAAATAAATAAATAAAATCTTTAAAAAAAAAAAAAAGAAAGAAATTAAAAATAGAGTTTCCCTATGACCCTGCCATTGCACTACTGGGTATTTACCCCAAAGATACAGATGTAGTGAAAAGAAGGGCCATCTGTACCCCAATGCTCATAGCAGCAATGGCCACAGTCGCTAAACTGTGGAAAGAACCAAGATGCCCTTCGACACACTAATGGATAAGGAAGATGTGGTCCATATACACTATGGAGTATTATGCCTCCATCAGAAAGGACGAATACCCAACTTTTGTATCAACCTGGATGGGACTGGAAGAGATTATGCTGAGTGAAATAAGTCAAGCAGAGAGAGTCATATGGTTTCACTTATTTGTGGAGCATAAGAAATAACAGGGAGAACATGGGGAGATGGAGAGGAGAAGGGAGTTGGGGGAAATTGAAGGGGGAGATGAACCATAAGAGACTGTGGACTCTGAAAAACAATCTAAGGGTTTTGGAGGGGCAGTGGGTGGGAGGTTGGGTGAGCTTGGTGGTGGGTATTATGGAGGGCTTGTATTGCATGGAGCACTGGGTGTGGTGCATAAGCAATGAATTCTGGAACACTGAAGAGCAATTTAAAAAATAAATAAATTTTTAAAAAAGATCCCTTCTGTTGGGAGATTTGATTGGGGGTGGGAATGCTGGTGTGGGGCATGGCAAGGCAGGGAAGCTTGTCTGGAGACAGCTGCCTTAGCTATGGTGAGAAAAGATGATGAATTAGAACAAGGTGGTAGCAGTGGAGGCATAAACAATAAGTGGATTCTAGATATAATTTGAAAGAAGAGACAATGGTATATACTAATTAACTTCCAGATTTCACATGCACATATAAAACTACTGTGTACCCAAAAATATTACTTCACACGGGGTTTCAGGCTTTGAATTGGTTGCAAGTTGACAAATTCTCATATATATGTACTCTCTCTTGGAGGAGATAATGGAAAGGAAAGAGGACTTTTTTTCCCCCCCATTTATTTTCTTTTCAATTCTCTTCTCTTCCCATTCCCCTTCCCCCAAAACCATCCACTCTAACATATTTGAGTCTTATATCCTTGCTTATACCATCTAACATATGAAATAGTCTTATATCCTTGTTAAATTAATAGTGTTGTTTTATGTATTGTGTTTCTTATTTACCAAAGGTATTGACTTAAAGATCTCCTTTTTATTTATATTTTTACTCAACATTATGTCTTCAGGATCTATTCATATTGCTGTTTGTACATCTGATTGGAGCCTTTGTTTTCCGTGTAGTATTCTGCAGTATCTATAATCCTACTGATGAATAACTAGGTTACTAGCAAATTTGTGCTATTTTAACATTACCTCCTAGGAATAGTCTTTTTTAAAGAATTTGTTTATTTATTTGAGAGAGGGAGAATGAAAGAGACCATGGTGCGGGAAGGGTCAGAGGAGAAGCAGACCCTCGCTTAGCAGGGAGCCTGACATGAGACTTGATCCCGGGACTCCAGGATCATGACCTGAGCCAAAGGCAATTGCCCAACCAAATGAGTCATCCAGGCTCCCAGGCTATGCTCTTTTTTTTTTTTTTTTTTTAAGAGGGACACAGAGTGGGGAACAGAGGAAGAGGGAGAGATGGAATCTCAAGCAGGCTCTACACCCAGGGCAGAGCCCAACACAGGGCTCAATCCCACAATCCTGAGATCATAACCTGAGCTAAAGTCAAGAGTGGGACGCTCAACAAACTGACCCACCCAGGCACCCCTAAGAATAGTCTTATATAGATTACCTTATGGACTTCTTTATGGGTATCTCTAAGATAAGAAAACTCTCCTTTCTATTCACATTCTTTTGCTTTTATCCCCCCAATTTTAGGAGTTCCTCATGTTCTGGATACTAATCCCTGTCAGTTTCAGACATTGTGTTTATTTTCAGTCTGTCATCCATATGTTAACTTCCCCAATAGTTTACTTTATTTGAACTAAAATCTCTCATTTTAATGTGGTCAAATGATCTGTTATCTTTTTAAAATCCTTAAAGTGTACAGAGTTTAGGAGAATCTCAAGAACGATTTAGACACATGGTAGGAAGATAACACACAGAAGAGCATGTTTGGAACTGGCAGATTTCTGTTGAATGGGGCATGATGTGAGAAGTATCAGTGTTGAAAGTTTCATCCACTTATGGAGCTACATCGTATGCCTACTCATTTTCCTTCCCCTCTATACTTTCTCCCTTGGGAAGTCAAATGCTCCACTCTCTTTTTTGAGCACTTCAATTGAGAGAACTCCTGCATTCATCAGACTCTAGCCAAGACCATTTTTAAAATTCCACACTCACATTTTCACCGGATCTAGGATATAGTGGAAATGTATGACTTTCACCTGCCTATCATTTTCTCCCTCTTCCTCCAACAGAATAGTATTATAATAGCAAACACTTTATATACTAATTACATGAAGGACATTTTTCCTGTGCTTTACAAATAGGAATTCTTTTAACTCTTATAACAACCCTGTGAATTAGACAATATTATTATACCCATTTTATAGATGAGAAAACTGAGGCTCAGAGAAATTAAGTGACTTCCCAAAATGATACTACTAGGAGGTGGTAGAACCAGGACATACTTTGTATCCATGAGGAACCTATGCTATACATTTAGGAGTGCAACTGACACCATCACACCCCCAGCCCATACACTGGGCATATGACCCCAGTCACCATATATCTCTGCTCACATAATTGGAAACTTCTCTCTCTCTTCATTTCTCCACAGGAAATGCCTCAATTCCTCTACCGTTTACTCTAAATCCCTGGTTCAAACCAGCAAAAATTAGAAGCATATCAAATTATTCCCCTGACACATGACTGGTTCAAGGATGGACATATGATCCAAATTGAGCCAAACTCCTCAAGCCTGGAGAAATGTTCTATGTCTGCTCATGATTCTAAGGTGGTATGTATGCATCTTAAGGACCATCATGACCTTCACATAAAAGAATCTGACAAAAAAGAGAGACTAATACCTGATGACATCATTTGAGCCCTTTCATTCAACCACAACAGAAGCCAGCATGAACCTTGACTTTGTAGTTGTGGGAGTTAATCATTTCCTCTTTTTCTTAACCTAGTTTGAACTGGGTTTCCTTTACATGTAATTTCAAAAGTTCTGATTACAATTAATGATCTGTGAGCACCTTTGTCAGACCCCTGGCTGCTATCATCATTTAGATAGACTCTCTCTAATGGCAGAAATTCCCACATTCTGAACTCAGCCTTGCAATGTGCTTGTCAAAGACAATTTCCCCTGTTGTCATGCACGTGAATTCAGAACCCCAAATTCCAGCCTCCTGAGCAACCAGGATGCAAATATGTGACCCAGGCCCTGATGATCCACATCCGTCTTTGTTGGTGCAGGAGGTGGTCTGCATGTCCAGCTTTCAAAAGTCACAGGAGTTACAAAGACAAGTTCTTGGTGTAAAAGCAGCATTGGTGATGGAGGACCAAGAGATGCCCTCAAGTTTACCTTTCGCTTCCTGTGTGCCCGCTGCAATAATAGCAAATGTAGCACCTACTCAGGGCAGCTCTGGGATATGGTTTGGGGCATCGCTGTGCAGGCTTAGCCTTGAATCAGTTTCTGCAGGTCTCCTAACAATTTTGGGCAGTAATCAACATCCTTTCATAAATTACTAGGCAAAATGGTTTTGTTCTTTGCAACTAAGAACTCTGGCTGATCTAGCCAGTCATAAAACACAAGTTCCCAAAGAACAACTCTTTCATTCACCTTTTTACCCCCAGCATATAATACACTACCTGACACATAACAGGTGATTAATAAATCATAAAATGCAACTACAGTCATATCACTATTCTGCTTACTGTTCTGCGAAGGAAGGAAAAAAACAAGAAGAAAAATTGCATACAATCCCATCATAAGAGATAATGGCTATTAAAACTTCAGGGACTCTACTTTTGAATTTTTTTCTGTATAAATATAAACAGACATATATAAAGAAAGATTTTTTCTTTCTTTATATTTATATAAAGAAAGATATATGTATATAAATATATACTATATTTATATATATAAAGAAAGATAGATTTTTAAAGCAAAATTTGATTATAAGATACATGTTTTTGATCTTCTTTTTTCCCTTTCTTACTTTTTAAAAACTCAATACATCCTAGGCATTATTCCATGCCAATGAGTTTTACCTACATCACCATTCTTACTGGCTAATGACTTGGTATAAACCATAATAAACCAATTTTAAGTTGGTTCTAGCATGTATATACTACATATATAATACATTTAATATATGTATTCAATTGTTATATTTTTAGTTATATATATATGATTATGTAATATTCAAGGCTCTTAAAGAAATATTTTCACCATATATCTCTGCTCACATAATTGGAAACTTCTCTCTCTCTTCATTTCTCCACAGGAAATGCCTCAATTCTTCTACCTTTTACTCTAAATCCCTGGTTCAAACCAGCAAAAATTAGAAGCATATCAAATTATTCCCATTACATATTAAGGGGTTTGGGGATTTGTTCATTTGCTTGCTTGTGCATTTGCTTGTCTATTTATTCATTTATTTTGCTAGATTTGTGAAAACCAAAATCCATTACGCTTTAAGCCTAGATTTTGCATTATGTTTTCAGAGTCAAACACGAAGTTTTCTCAGGTGAGTTTTTGAAAAGCAACCTTACGTGTGCATGTGGTGACATATTCCAGGTAATTAAGTATAATGAACCATGCACTGTAGAGAAAGCCTGGAATCAAAAAAGAAACAGATTTGGCAAAGAAGAAGAAATATCTGCAGATTGCTGAGGACTGGGTCTGATACGTGAGACCTGCCAATTTCCCTGTATTGTGAACAGCACAAAATCCCACCGGGCATTGAGGACCTCCCTGGAGGCTAGGTGGGAAGAAATGGGGCCCTTAGTGATGAGCAAACACGTATTTCCAATATGGGGCACCTGTGGTTAATCGTCTTTTTTGTCTCAGGGACAGATAGCTTTTCTGGCTTTTCCCCAGAAATGTATCATCCTCGCAAAGATACCTCAGTATAAATAATAGAAAAATTGTAAAAATGAACAAATGCACTCCTCTGCATTCGAGTGGTTGCCATGGCAACAAGCAAACCACCAGTGTACATTTCCTACGCGCCAGCCGCTCGCTGAAGGACCCGAGTCTGGCTCTCTTCACCAGAGGCTGCTCTGCAGCTGAGCTTGGGAAGCCCTATTTTCATAAAGTTAGAGGACACTCAAACCTCCTGGAGAAGAGCTGCCCACCTTCTAAATCACAGATCTCTCACCTTCTCTCTCTGTAATCCCACTCAAACTGCACACTCAGTAGGTTTCCTAATGGAATCAGTGGAGAAGTGACTCATACCAGCCTTAAGTGTTCACTAGAAATATTGGTGCTAATGAACTAATTTATTTGAAACATGCACTTAAAAATCACTCTTCTGTCTGTTTCCAGATTAGCAAACCATTTTCTCTCTAAGTGACATGGGACACTGTCTGTCCAACTGTCACAATCCCCAACTCCATCTCATTTCTAAGGATGAGGATCCTTTCCACGATAAAATTCCTCATGTCTGAGAGAACGCTGATGGGTTCTGGGAAAACACACAGTCGTTGCATTGTCCATTCACCAGCACCGAGGGGAGGGAGGGAGCTCCTTCCTCAAGACTTTGAGGATCTTGGACCCCTTTAATCTGATGATGGCTAAGCATTTGCCCCCAAAAGTGCACATGCATACACACAAACACAATTTCACTAAAATTTTGGTACAGTTTCTGAGGGTTTGGGGATTTGCACTGGAACCCTGGGCAATAATCGCAGAGCAAAATGTATGTCAGGAGGAAGGGGTATGACCCCAGATCCTGGCATCTAGTTTTCTGTCCTAACAGCATTTCATGCATGAGTACTGATTAAACATTTCTTTGATAACTAATTTCTGGCAAGATACTTTGAAACAGAAAACAAAAGAAAAAGAAGATACATAATCTTCATTCTGGAATATTTTGTAGGTTAATGAAGGGGATGGGAAAGGCAAATATCTGAAAGCAAATAGAAAATAATACAAAGGCATACATGCATAGAGGCATATGACCGCACACGTGTGTGCATACACACACACACACACACACACTATAGGAAGGAAGAGATCCTGGGCTCTGGAATTAGTCACAAAAGACTTCCTAGGGGGTGTCTGGGTGGTTTAGTTGGTTAAGCATCTGTATTTGGCTCAGGTCATGATCCTGGGTTCTGGGATGGAGCCCCCCCTAATCTGGCTCCCTACTCAGCAGGGAGTCTACTTCTCCCTCTCCCTCTGCCCCTGCTCCCACTTGTGCGTGCTCTCTCTCTCAAATAAGTAAAGTGTTAAAAAAAAAAAAAAAACCCTTCCTAGAAGAAGTAATTACTGGATAAAAATCCAGATTACAGGTTTTACCCCACCATAATTGGAAGAAAATGAGGAACTTTCAAAGAATCTGGACTTTCCGAGATTAATAGTGGGATGTCTATGTTGGCTTTCTTATTACTGCTATTGTTAATTTTTTTTCCACATCCGGAACTGGCAAGGAAAAAAGATGAACAGTTTATAGGAAATGAGGAACTTCTCTATTTGCCTAAAAGTGGCGTGGTTCTGCATATTCTCTCATCATTTTTAAAACAGTTGTGGAAAACCAACAGTGTTAAAAAGCCATTTCCTTGTCACCCGGGGCAGAATTACTGAAGTCAGAGTACGGCTCTGTTATGGGAAGGGTTCATGGAAGTATTTCTTAGGCAAGGAAAAAATAACAAAAGGGTTTTTTCCAACTTAAAATATTTATATGAACAGGAATACTGTGCTATATCCATCAACTGCTAGGCAAGACAAGAGTGCAAAACCACGCACCCTTCCTTGGGCTGAGGCTCTGCTGAGCAGCTGAGCTATGGAAGGCCAAGTTTATGTAAGAATGTATAACCAGCTCTTGGCTATCCATATGTAACAGTACTGAAAAGGAGGGTCTTGTGTCTGAAGAATGTGCCATTGGCTTTCCAAAACAACAAGAAAGGATGTATACTTTAGATAGCGGGTTCTGGTTTCTATCATTTTTTTTTTTTTAAGATTTTAATACAACTGTCCTAGCTGACCAAATGGCTTAGACAAACCAAATCATGGCTGTAAAAAGAAATCATGGCATTGTAGTTCCACTCCAAGGCTTCATATCTAAAGTTCAGAAAATGACATTTAAGAACATGAAGTTTTCCTAGACACAGAGGCAAGAACACACCCAATTTAAAATTCTCCGAGGTGACAACTTGCTCCCAAATTGTGTAGATTAGAGCACTCTTAACAGCTACAGGGATAACCTAAAATATCACACAAAAGCAAAGGAGGAAAATGAACAATATTATTAGAACTTGAACATTTCTATTTTTTATCTGATTTTTAAATTGGTGACATTATTGCTGAGCAAGGACATTATAAATCGGGAAAAACGTCACTCCCGAGTATTGCAAGAATATGCCACTTGGTTTTACATTTAATTAAAATTATGGAATCACTTGCTAATTACTTGAGAAAAAGAAGTGGAAATGGTCAGCAAGCCCTTCTGTTGGTCACCGAGGGAGGGGGTGGAGGCTGGGTTCCAGCTTCCATCGCTACTGCCCATAAGGCGCAGTGGTGATGTCCCAGCTGCCCGATCAAGGAGCCCGTTGTGATCCTTGTTCTACCCCAAACCCCCATAACATCTGGCACCACTCCTCCTTTCTTGAAGCTGCTTCTCAGAGAAGGTAGCAGAATGCCCTTTGTCGTCTCCTCCTTTCTTATGCAGTCTCTACCTTTTTTTCATCATCTGTCCTTCCCCTCTCAAATCTGAGTCTTCAGCCTTGCTTCTATTCTTAACCTTTCCCCTTCTTTTTTTTTTTT
>NC_081557.1:245593699-245694261 GCF_022355385.1 Mustela nigripes | reverse complement strand
TTCAGCCTTGCTTCTATTCTTAACCTTTCCCCTTCTTTTTTTTTTTTTAGATTTTATTTATTTATTTATTTATTTGATAGATGGAGATCACAACTAGGCAGAGAGGCAGGCAGAGAGAGAAGAGGAGGAAGTAGGCCTCTGCTGAGCAGAGAGCCCGATGCGGGACTCGATTCCAGGACCCTGGGATCATGACCTGAGCTGAAGGCAGAGGCTTGAACCCACTGAGCCACCCAGGCGTCCCAACCTTTCCCTTTCTTGTTCTATATACTCTCCCAGACTCACCTTCACCATTCTACAATTTCAACCCCTTCTTACTGGCCAACATTTCCAAAGCTCTACGCCAGCCTAGGTTTCTCTCTTGAGCGTCAGGCGCCAATGTCCATTTTCCACATGAGACATTTCCACTTGAACGACTCACAGGCCACTCAAAACCAGCACATCGAAAACAAACTCGTTGCCTTCATTCTCAAACTTGCTATCCCCATACTTCCTCCCTCCCTCCCCTGGTTAGTGTCATTATTCAATAAATACTCACTCATTCAACAAATACTTAAAGAGCACTTCTGTATGCCAGGCACTGTTCTAGGTGCTTGGGATACATCATCATATGAAACCAGGACCCCTGCTCTCGTGGAGCTGCTGTTCTAAGGGAGCATTTGGAGAAATATGAGCCAAAAGCCTGAGAATCTGCCTCTGACTTGCCCTCCCCACTGCTAATGTCTTAACAAAGGTTATTTTCATCTCTAGCTCATGTCTTAACTGCAGGTCCCTGACAATTTCCCATCTCTTGCTACTTCATTCCCCCTCCATGATACCATGACATTTTTTAAAAATTAATTTATTTATTTTCAGAAAAACAGTATTCATTATTTTTTCACCACACCCAGTGCTCCGTGCAATCCGTGCCCTCTATAATACCCACCACCTGGTACCCCAACCTCCCCCCCCCCCGCCACTTCAAACCCCTCAGATTGTTTTTCAGACATTTTTTTTTTACAAAATGTCCTCTAGAGTAGCAGATCACAGTTGCACTTTAGAAAGAAGTATCTTTTCCTGTAGCTCAGGGTTTCATTGGCTTTTCATTACCCAGAGTTTAAATCAAAAGCGAGGTCTTGTGCCGCCGAGCTTCCTTCATCCCCTTGTTCCTAGCCTACTCACTGGGCACCCTGCATACACCCCCCCAGAAATCCTACAGAGCAGGAACAATGTCCCCACCATCATTTCCTAGTGCAGAAATAACAGCAATCATTACTCTGTATTAAGTGCTCATTTAATGGCCAGATTGTTGTCAAACACTTCACAAACCCTTGAATTCCTACAACTTCCGTATGAGGGAGGTACTATGGGTATATTGACTCTGCTTCACAGAGGAGGAAACTGATGCTCAAAAATATTATATAATTTGCCCAAGTTACACAGCTGTGAACTATTCCAAAGCCCCTGCTCTCTGCACAGGCTGAACCCTGCCCCCCGCCCCCAACCTTGCCACTGGGACCAGGCCCACATCCACATCTCACTGGATTCTGATTAAATAATTGAATTTTGCTCTCTTACATTTTCATCTTTTGTTGGAAACTGCCCATAGCATCTAATGAAGTGGATAAGGCATACGTAAATTCCCCTCAAAATTCGTTGGATTAACAGGGGATATCTTAGCACACTCTCTTCAGATCTCAGAGTCCATTCTTTCAAGGTCAGTGTAAAGTTTTCTTTTCTTCTTCCCTTTCCTTGTCTTCCTAACTTTAAAGCCACCTTGGAAGACTGTGATGGTCAGAAATCCGACAGGATGAAAATAAAAGTGTGGAGGGGATCCTGGAGAGAGAAGAGATAAGAGCCCCCCCTTTGATGCCCAAGAGAAAACAGACCCTCCCCCCTCATGGCCCATCTAATTTTCTCCCCCTGTCTTGGCTTCTCCCTCATTCTAATCTGGCTAGGGTGACAATAACTATGGGCAAAAGTGACAAAGAGAAAATATGAGGCCTCCCACCCTTACTCTGGAAGCCCGGTTCCCACAGATCACTCCGAAACCCCTCGGGAAAGGTGTCAGGTTAAGAGAAAAGCTCTGGCAGCTCCACCAGGTCATAGATTTTCTCTGGTAATCTCAAATCCAAATATTTCATCCTGCTTCCACTAGCTGCAACCTTAATCCAAACGTTATGGAGTTTCCCATGGCCCCATGAGGAAGTTGGAAGGCAGAGTGACCCTCTACCGTTCCCCTGTTTGAGGGCCAATGGCAGCACTTGATGGAAGTGCTCAGAAGGGAAGGGTTTTGAATCCGCAATCCCAAATGATGTGGCCATTGGACCACATGGGCCCACACAGAGGGGAACAAAGATGAGGGGCTGTGGGTGAAGGAAGAGTGCCTGCGACACAGTCATGGACACAGTGGTGGTGGTTCCCTGTGCTAGGGTGAGGGGAGGAGTAAGAGGACTAGTGTCTGTTTCTCCCTGTTGGTCTGAGCAATGTCCACAGACGGAGTTGGAGCTTAAAAGAGGGATCTCCCTCACTGTCCCATGTGACCTAGAGTGTGTGTGGATGCCTCATCCAGGAAGACCTCCTCCCTTCTCCTACAGGCTGGAGAGGAGGCTGTGGCCAGCATGGAGGCATGGCTTCATCCCTGCCAGCCATCAGGAAGGAGAAGGAGGTATGATCAGCCTTGGCCTGTGATCGGGGATCAGAACATAAGCCAGGAGGAGGGGGAATTGGTATGAGCTCTGGTCTGCAGCACACATGAGCTACTCCAGAAACAAAAGTCTGCATAATGGCCTTCCTGGTGGCTCTGAGATACAGGTCTCCTCCTCCTGAGACAGCTCCCAACTTCAAAGGAATAAAACACCCATCTTCTCAGTAGCCCTCAGCCTCCCCATCTCAGAGCCTCAATTGTACCCTTGCCAAGCCCACTGTCTTGGCTTAAGGAAGGAAGAGGGGAGCCTTTTGGTTTTAGAGGCAAGTGTACAGCAAAGCTGTTGTTAGAAGGGCAGCATGAAGGAGGCCTTTCCTTCATGCAGAACTCTGGGGGCATATCTCCTTCCCACCCCTCTGTCCTCTCGAGTACCGGATCCTGCTCCTCTGTGACGACAGGCCCCCATGGGGGCAGAGGGGCTCAGTCCAGGCTTATTGGCCCCCAGAGCTGAGGGTCTCAATCCAAACTCTACACACAGACATCTTCTCAACTTCAGGAAGAGGAAGGAGGGGGAGGAAAGGAAGCAAGCAGCACTGAGTGACTCAGAAAAGGGGGTGACAGGGAACTAGAATAGACAGGTGTTGGGGAGCCTGGGCGGCTCCGTCAGTTGAGCATCTGCCTTTGGTTCAGGTCGTGATCTCGGGGTCCTGGGGTTGAGCCCCATGTTGGGCTCTCTGCGCAGCGGGGAGCCTGCTTCTTTGTCTCCCTCTGCCTGCCATTCCCCCTGCTTGTCCTCTCTCTATACCAAATAAATAAATAAAGGAATGAAGGGAGGAAGGAAGGAAGGAAGAAAGGAAGGGAGGAAGAAAAAAAGAAAGAGAGGAAGAAAAAAGAAAGCTGTCCGTGCCACTGATCCAAAAGGCAGGGGAGTGTAGGCGACACTCAAAAGGGAAGAGAAGTTTTTTGGTTTTGTTGTTGTTGTTTTGTAATTTACACATGATCTCATTTCATCCTTATCTTCTTGTCCCCATTTCATAGATTAGAGAATCAAGGCCCTTTGAAGCCGAGCTTTAATATCTGACAGATCATTGTGACCATCTATTCCCCAATTTTGTCCTCTGTCACTAGATGGGTCACCAGCATGTTCTAGACTTCATGACCCACAAGGTTGAGACGTCCACAGGGAACACGTTGGGCCACCCTGTCCACCACACTAGTTTGCACAACCCTGCAAGTGACGCCCACGAGGTCATGCCTCCTGCCTGTGCCAGCGACAGAGGACCCCCGAGCAGGTTTTCCAGGACCTCTTCTCAAAGTGAGCCAGTTCAGAGGTCAAGACACAATTCCAGGAGGGAAGTCACCAACTTATGTAATGTGGGTTTGCTGACATACAAAACCTCTCCTGGGCCTGGGGACAGAAATCCAGAGTAGCTTTAATGACGGGAAAGGGAAAGAGAGAAAGAAATATCACAGGAAACCATGTCCGATTTTGAAGAAAAGATGCAGGCCCGTGTGGATAAAATCGGTATTAAGGCTAGTAGTACATTGACCCCGCAAGACTTGTTTGGGCGAGGGTGGCAGGAGAAGAAAGTGTTCACAGAACAGTTAACCTGCAGGGGCACCTGGGGGACTCCATCAGCTGAGTGTCTGCCTTTGACACAGGTAATGATCCCATGGTCCTGGGATCCAGTCGGGCGTCAGGCTCCCTGTTTGGCGGGGATTCTCCTTCTCCCTCTGCCTCTCTCCACCCCATCTTCCTCTCTCTCTCTCACTCACTTTCTCTCAAATGCATAAATAAAATGAAAAAAAAAAAAAAAAACAGTTCACCTTCAGCTGTGCTTTTCTCACTGTTCATCAGTTTCCAGAGACTTATACACAAGCATATGGTTTCTGGTACTCCTTGTCTTTATTAAATAATTAGCTGACTTCAGCTACCCTGACATTCATGGGAGCCCGCCTCATGGGAGGGTTGCCTTAGGCCCTGTGAGAATAAGACTCAATGCTACACTGTCTTTTTGCTTCAATCTTTTATGGACATCATGATGCTGATTTTTAATATAGATCTTTTTATGATGAGTTTGAGGGTAGCAGAATGACTTTTATGAGGACAAACCTGGTTGCTATGTATGTAATTCACTGGGGCTTTTAAGATGTAGAAATCTGATTGCCTGCCTTGTGTGAGGACTTTTTTTTTAATTGCACATCCAAGTTTGTTTATGAAATTCTCCAGCACCAGATACTATTGTTGTATGATAAGAACAGATCGTGTTTATGTGACCTTGTGGTGATGATGGTTGGGGTTTGAGGGTCTCTTCTTGCAGATACTCACTTGGTAGGGAACCTGCAATGACTCCATGTAAAGATGGTATAATGTGGTGACATAGAGAGGAAACTAAAAGCTCCATAAGAACAGGGGACCAGGAAGGTGGGCGCCGTGTCCTCTTTTAGAAAACCTGGAGATCCCATGCTCACAACACCCCAGGACAGGCCAAGCTCCTCCATGGAGGTAGGATGCCGAAGGACAGGTGCACCATGCCAATGGGCAAACCCAAGAGAATCCATCAGACAAAGTGTCATAATGCAAGCTGTAGGCAGAGTTTCCAGGGACCACAAGGCAAGTCTCCGCTGGAATTCCCAGCCAAGGAAGATAACTCTTAGAAAAGGCACATTCCCAACCTCTAACCCTTCTTAATAAAGTATCAGCTGCCACTAATCAGGTGCTCTGACTCTTTCTTAGACAGTATTCAACGCTTTGCATGCATTTCATTGATTCTTACAGTGATCTTGATGGAGGGGAAACTGAGGCTCAGGGAGACAAAGTAGCTATCCAAGGTCACAAAGCATTTGCGCTTTTAACGATTAACACTCTGTGAATCTGGTCTCACTACACCGAGTAACAAACTTGTTCAGTGTGTTTACAATCAAAGTTGCCATCTCGCCTCCCAATTTGTCAATTTCTTGTGACATTTTCATGGGAACACCCATTTCCTTCACCATTATCTCAATTCAAGCCCTTACCAAATTTTCCATGTTTATAATTGCCTCCTTATCAGTCTCCCTGTCACCAGCCTCTCTCCCCACATCCACCTCCTATCACACAGTTTGCTCGATCTTCTTGATATATTCTGTAACCAGGTCAGGGCCCTACGCCACCATTCTCACAGATACCCACTGTAGTGTGATAGAAGGGGCATGAGATTTAAGGCCAGAGAGCTCTTGGGGCGCCTGGGTGGCTCAGTGGGTTAAAGCCTCTGCCTTCATCTCAGGTCATGATCCCAGGGTCCTGGGATCGAGCCCCTCATCGGGCTCTCTACTCAGCGGGGAGCCTGCTTTCTCCTCTCTCTCTCTCTCTGCCTGCCTCTCTGCCTACTTGTGATCTCTGTCAAATAAATAATGAAAAATAAAATCTTTAAAAAATAAAAAAATAAATGTTAAGGCCAGACAGCTTTGAGTGTGACTCCCAGTGCTGCCTCCTATTACTGGGCAACCTCCGAGCTTCCATCTCCTCACAAACACCTGCCACCTGCTGGCCTCCGAGAGTCTGTGTGAAGACAAAATACACGAATACATGTCACACCCTTCCCAAGAGCCCTTGCTGCCCTGTGGCTCAGTCTGCCCCTAAAACTACACTAGGCTTTCCACCTCGCTTTCTAACCAAGGCTCCACCACATAAAGCCCTTCTGCTAGCTAAGCTCTGCCTGGACCTTTCACTGTCCTTCCTGACTGCCTTTGTACCCCTAGGCCATTTCCTGTGCCATGCTTTTCCTCCAACAGACAAACACCTACCCATCCCCAGGGTGAAGGGAGTCTTCCTCCTCCATTTGTGCTCCTGGACCTTCCGTGGCAGGGAAGCCTTCCTTCTCTCCCAGATCCTACAGAACAGATCCAGACCACTCACTCAGACACTAATCTCTACCATATTTCCATTGTAATACTTCCTGGGATCCTTGTCTTATCTCTCAAATTTATTTTAAGCACTGAAGGACAGGGCCCAGGCTTCCATAGTTTTCTCTGTCTCTGCCTGTTGCCTTCCCTGTCTTCTTGTACCAAATGAGCGCCCGGTAACTATGACGGAGGCTGGAGCATGGGTAGGATGGAATGGGAACCAGTCCTGGGTCATCTCACTCCCCTCCACGCTGTGTTCTGTCTGCCTGCAGCAACCTGGTTCCCCAGCTCTCTCCCAGGACAGGACCGCATGTGTCTGCTGCTTGCTTGGCCCATCACGCAGACAGATCGATGTTTAAATAAATGGTAGGGTTGATGATGACAGCCTGCACTAGAACTTTAAAAATGATGAGCTATTACTACCCTGGTTCTCATCTCCCAAAAAACATCTTTACGGTCCCCGCCAGGCCCCTGGTAATGAATTTCTTCAGTGTCCAAAGCAGCACTGGGGGAATTAATCAGTCCACTCATCCTCCAGGTTCAGTGGCATGTTGCTGGAACTTCAGACGTAGCATCTGCTTCATTCTGCCCTCTGCTGTCCCTTAGCTCACCTGCAAGACTGAAGGTCCCCGAGCACCAAGGTCATAGAGGTCATAGCTTATAGATCATCCTACGTTCTTTGGGGGCTAGCACCGTGCTTTGCTCAGAGTCAGTATCCTGTGGCTGTCACCCTGGTCAAATATGGTTTTCCTGAAATTGCCCTGGAGCTGCACCACCAGCTCCCTCGGGCATGGTCAGGCAAATGACAGGTCTGCTCAGTGGGTGGACTCAATTCTCACCCCTGTGCTACTTCCAGGCTGAAGCACTTATTTGCTGCTCTGAAACTGTCCACAGCTCTATTTTCCCTCTGGCCATGGGGACCAGCATCATTTCAGGTAATGACCACCCCATCCCCAGGGTTACTGAGTGACTTCAGGGAGCAGAGCCCCCTTGCCAACCCTCCAGGGGTACATAACATGAACAAGAAATAAATCTTGGGTGTTTTAAGCCGCTGAGATTGAGAGATGGTTATTATAGTAAACCTGGCTGATCTCTACCAATATCCTCAAAAAATGTTTAGTGATGGGAAGAAGAAAGGAATTGGGGGTAGGATGCAGTAGATTTGTTTTGCAAAGTCTTTTGTACTAGATAAGGAAAAAATTCATATTAAGGAGGATATTTGCTACAATGCCCACCCCTTTCCAGAGTTGGCATTAAAATACTATACCATAGAGTCAAGTGAATAGAAAAGCAGCAAACAGACTCATTGAAAAATAGTAATTAAATACTAATGGATAAGAGTTGTTGTCATGTATTGAATGCTTACTAAATTCCAGGCACTGGGGAGCACCTAAGTGCCTCAGTGGGTTACACAGCTGCCTTCGGCTCAGGTCATGACCCTGGGTCCTGGCATCGAGCCCCGTGTCAGGCTTCTGGCTTGGCAGGGTGTCTGCTTCTCCCTTCTCCTCCCCTGCTCATTCTCTCTCTCTCATAAATAAATAAAATATTTTAAAAAGAAAACATTTCTTCAAATTATTATTTAAAAGAAAGAAAGAAAGAAAGAAACCAAAACTAAATTCCAGGCCCTGGACTAAAAGCTTTGCATAATTGTCCCACTTAACCTTCACTGTGACTTCATGAGGCGGTTTTTTTGTGCCACCGGCTCCCACTCTGCAGACGATAAAGCCAACACAGGGCGAAACTAGCTCACTTGCTCAAAGTTGCGCAGGTCATAAATGAGACGACCCTGCACTCAGTACTTATGAGAGATGACTTCCAGTCCTACTAAGACTGCCCAGAGTTTCCCTCTGACTATATAGAGAACATGACGTTGAGCATTGAGATGGATGCAAGGTGGAAAGCTCATCTCTAACTATAATCTATTCACCTAGATGGACAATCTGCAGGGAACCCTGCCTTCATTTCATTCAGATGGCTCTGATGTCTGTATTCATGGGCTTCCAGGGCAGAATGACCCTAAGCTAAGACCTTGAGGATGAGTAAGTGTTACTCAAGGAAAAGGGTGAAAGGAAGGTGTAGAGCAGATGCGGGGTGGAGGGGTGAGCTCCAGGTGGAAGGGGCAGAAGGAAAGCCAGGGGCTGCACACTGGTGTTTACAGCCTAATTTGTTGGGGAGGGGGGCGACCCCTGAGTGAGAGATCTGAACAACAATCCAGTGTGGAGTCAGACTGTACCTGTGTTCTCAGCCGTACAACCATTAGATACGAGTAATATTGGGTAAGCAAGTACTGTACGCCGGGCATACGTGTATTGGCTTATCTTTGCCACAGTCTCCTGAGGTAGGCACTGTTATTGATGTTCATTTCACAAATGAAGAAACTGACACACAGGAAATTTAAGTAATTGCCCCAAGGTCACACAACTAGTGAGTGATGAAGCTAGGAAGTGAACCCAGAGCACTCCCTAACCACGAGGGTCTGAGTTCTAAGATCTAAGTTCCATGAAGCCAGGAACTTTTTCTCTTTTCCTCTGCTGCTGGATCCCTGGTATCTTGAACATGATAGGAGGCCTTAAATAAGTCGTTGTTAAGTGACTAAATAATACAAACCAATAGTCAAGTAAAATATTACAATTCTGCTCCTCTAAATGTTCTAGAGTTGATTTCTTTCTTAGTTCCTTCTAACTGCGTAAACCCACCCTGAGCACCGTTAGAATATATACTACTGGTTCTTGTCCATCACACTTGCATTTGGTATCCCATCTCATCTTTAAAATATCATTTCATTCCATTCCATTCCATTCCATCCAGCAAAGGTTTCCTGAGTCCCTCTTCAGGGTCAGGGTGTCCAAGAAGAATAAGGAGCAGGTGTGGGAGCAAACAGTAATGATATCCTCCAACGATGTCATAATAAAGGAATGCGCAAAGACGTTGGTGAGCAGATATGCAAGCACTAGTTCTCCTGCAGTGGGAGTTTCTCCTAGAGGGAAGCAAATGTGAAGGAATATTTGCAGGGGGCCAAGAACACAGCATGTGGAATGGCATTCTGACAGAGGAACCGCGTATGCAAGGACATGCGGTGTTCAGATGCCTGAGAGTCCCAAGGAGTCAACTGTAATTCAAACACGAGTAAGGAGACCAGGAGAGTACGATGAAATCAGCTTGTAAGAGACTTGCACGCTAAGAAACATGGCCTTTTTCCTGTGAACCCCCGGCGCCATCGGACTTCAAGCAGTGTGGTGACACGATCAGAAGGGGCTTCTTCCAAGGAAATACACATGGAGATAAAGATATTTGAAATGACTATTTCTATTCCACTCTTCTTTTTTCTTTTTTTAATCTCCTTGGGGGACCATGGGGACAGATAAGCTAAGCGTTGTCAGGAGATCTGAGTGAGATAGGCCCAGCCCGACGACAGGATTTCTGGTCATTTCTGATAGTTTCTTAATCTTATGGAGAATCTGAACAGCTTTTGTCTTTGTCATTCACCATATTTTCTAATCCCCACTTTGGTGCCTGATTCGGTGCCTCCATTTAATCTTTTGAAAGATTTATGGCCCCAGCACTTCTGCATGTGATGAGCTCATCTGATGTCGGTTACTATCCACAGAGGCTGGTGGGGAGATAGTTGGGTACGGTTGGGGACATGTGACAGGTCTGATCGAAATGTACTATGTGAGTTAAAGATTGCTCTGGGGAAGTAACTTGGCATTTCAGCCTTGTACAAAGGGCCCATTGGGGAGAACGGAGGAGGAGGTGCCAATTTGCTAATGGGAATCTCCAACCTTGAGCCCCCTTCCTGCAGGGAGCTTGGAGGCATGTTGGCAGGGCCTGTTTGCATTTAGTTACATCTCGGAGGCTTTGGTGGAAATACAATCTCTAAATATTGAAGGCAAAGCTGGAAACACAAAAATCACTTTGCTTCTATTTGCCCCAAACCACATACACTCAAACGGATGAAATATGTATGAAGCGAGAACCATCTGTAAGCGTGCAGGAAGTGAGTCCCCCTGAAGCACCTGGGGCCTTGTCCTGACACCCCGGTACCTGTGTGGGTGACTCACAACAGAGATGGAGAGAGTGGAAGCGCTATCTTTGATTTGGGCTTTTTGTGTTTCACATGCAATTGCTCTCCAAGCAGTCTTGAAGATGTACTTTAGAAATGCACTTGCCAGGACGCCTGGGTGGCTCAGTGGGTTAAGCGTCTGCCTTCCACTCAGGTCATGATCCCAGGGTCCTGGGATCGAGCCCCACATCGGGCTCCCTGCTTGGCGGGGAGCCGTCTCCCTCTGCCCTGCTGTTCCCACTCCTGTGGACTGGGGATGTACAACATAAGAGGCCTGAGGCAGTTGGGGAGTGCTGGGGGACAGGCTGGTGTGCTAGGGAAGGCTGACGATTGCAGCTAGCTGCTGTGTCTTGAGAAGGGGCAGCTTTACCTAGCTTGTGCGAGGCACTGCTGGCCTAGCATTTCAGGAGCAGGGGCCTGGGGTCCACATGGTGTGGGGCACTCATGCTGGGAAGCTTCCTATTCCTATTTCTGCCAGTCTGGGATCAGGAGGAGAAGGTGGGAGCTCCCTATGGGTGCTGGCCAGTGTAGGGGCCAAGCGGTGGCCCAGAGGCAGACAGATAAGCTTTCCTTACACACCCAATGTCCTTCCCTAAGTCTGGGCTACCTCCTTCAGAACCGCCTCCTGTCTCCCAACCAGTGCCCATCATCTAACCCACAAAAACCCATCTTCTTCCATTCTTTTTAATAAGATTTTATTTATTTGACAGAAAGAGACAAAGGAAGAGAAGGAACACAAGTAGGGGGAGTGGGAGAGGGAGAAGCAGGATTCCCACCGAGCAGGGAGCCCAATGCGGGGCTCAAACCCAGGACCCTGGGATCATGACCTGAGTTGAAGGCAGAGGCTTAACTACTGAGCCACCCAGGCACCTCCAAAGCCCATCCTCTGTGTTGCTCTGTGGAACTCAGCAAAGCTCTCATGATTCTCCCAGCATCTCAGCATCCACCACTGGCTCCGGCAAGATTGGGATGCCCACTCCACTCCCTACCATCACAAGGAGGCCCCTCTTGGGGCTCACCTTCCTGCTCAGACATGCCTCTGAGCTTCTCCTGTTCCCCACCCATTCAAACCCTAAACTGGTATGTGTCACTCAGAGAGTAGCTGCAGTGTCACAGGCAGTGAGCAGTAGGAACACCAGGTTCAAGGAAGAGGGACAGAAGAGAAAAGAAAGCAAGACAGCTTGCCCCCTTACAGCTCTGTCTGAGGACTGGGCATTGGAACACCTGCCCAGACATACCTGCATCCCTGGCCCTGCCCTCAGGCCTCGGGGGCTGGGCACCTCTCAGCAAGGTCACAGGTAAAGATGGATAACGAGAAAGGAGTCAGATGGAAATGCAGGAAACATGAGTTAAGATCTTGAGACTGGGTCACTACTGGATTCTTCCGCCTGCTAATAAACCCATGATGCTACGGCCCACAGAACCAAGTCCAGATTGCCAAGTGCAACGTTCAAGGCCCTGTGTGATCCAGCTCTCACTGATCTCTCCAATCTCATCTCCTTTGTGCTCTGCTCCTCTTGGCCACTCTCCTGCCCTTCCACATACCCCACTCCTCCAATCTCCCCACACGCCCTCGGCTCCAACCGAGGGTGGACAGAACAGACAACCTGCGCTTTTTCAAACATCTCATACTGCCTTTGGCCCTAGTGCCTTTGCTCACACTGTTTCTTCTGCCCTCTGTGTCCCTCTCCCCATCGATACCACAGACTCTTCTTGAGCATCAAGTAGGTTCCAGGCACAGAGATCAAGAACCCATAGTTCCTGCCCTCATGAGCTGATGAGAGCGCTCTCTCTCTCGCTCTCTCTCTGTCTCTTTTTCTCCACCTCTACTTGGTGAACTTCAATCCATTCTTCAGAATTTGGATTTTTCACTTCTTCTGAGACACACTCTGCTTCGGCCTGAGCAAGAACCCCTATAATGTTGCCTTCCTCACAGAATGAAGTTCCCTGCTTCCCAGAAGTCTGGATGCCCAGACCCTTCGGTATAGGGTACAGTGCATAGATATTACTGTGGACGGACGCTGTGGATAGAACAGGGCTCTAATCTCATTTGGGGGCAGTGCTTCTGCCCATCCAAGTATCACATACACATGACTACATATCTGTACACACTCCTTTGTTTTAAGCATGGGATCTATTGATTTGGGGGGAATCTACTGATTTTTTTTTGAGGTATTGGATGGTAACATAGGATTCTTCCTTCATAAAAGGCACACCGATAACTTGATGTGTAAAGAAATAGAACAAGGTGCAACTTCCCCTTCCCCTTCTCTATGAAGTCTTCCCAGAGAGCACGTACCATGGAGTTGACTCTGTCTTAGTGCCTAGGCTGCCAGCACAAAGTACCACAGACTGAGAGGCTTAAACAACAGACGTTTATTTCACACCATTCTGGAGGCTGGGAAGTCCAAGATGAAGGTGCCAGCACATTCAGTTTCTAGCAAGAGCCAGCCCCCTGCCTCCTTGTACATGAAGGCCTTGTAATAGGCCCCATAGATGCCCCGTCCCTTCTGTGTCCTCACACGGCAGAACGAGGCCAAGCTCCCTGGGGTCAGCTCTTCCCAGCGACACTAATCCTGTCCGATCAGGAACCTACCGTTGCGTCCTCAACCCACCTTTATGGCTCCCTTCCTCCTCCCTTCCTTACCCACCACACCGGAGGCCATAGCTTCAGCATATGAGTTCGGGGGGAACACAATTCAGTCCGAAGTACCCTTCCTCCTTTATATCCTTATGAAGCCTCACCTCTCACAATAACCTGATTCTATCCTACTCAGTTTCCAAACAGAAAGGCCCTACATGCCTGCTGACTTGTATAGGACTCTGACACTCACCTACTCTCAGTCTTGTTTTTAGGGAGTTCTTAAAAAATAAGTCCCCAACACTTGCAAAGTATAAAGTATACCAAAAAAGAAAACTGAAAGCCCCTGACAAATGCCATAACCCAGAGATAACGTTCTGATGTGCATCTCTCCAGATGATCTCCATAATGACCTCCTCGTCTATACTTCTCATAGAAACTGCGCCATCCTGTAGAGAGACAAGCTTGTCGCTACAGAGGGCTCACACACTGATTACAGTTCAGTCGGGTCCTCTGAAGATTGATCATGAACCAAGTGACACACTCAAGGATCTCATAAACCAAAAATTGTTCTTAAAATTAGAATCTCAAAGAATTTTAGAGACTCACTTTTTATCATGACACCTGTCACCAGAGGGTTGATGTGGATGAATGCTCACACACACATACACATACACACGTGTGCGCCACGCTTCCACTCATTGCTTTGGGATCAAGATCAAGTATTTATCATGGCCAGGAAGGTCGTGCATGGGCACGTGCTGCCTCCATCTACACTGCAGCCTCATCACGCCACTCTGTACCCCCGTCTTTCAGTCCTACATATAGAGCATGGTCCCTCCCATGTCACGGTCTTGAATGTGCTGGACCCTCCATCTAAAATACTCACTCGCTCCTGATGCCTTTGCTTGATTAACTCCTACTTCTCTTTTAGATCACAGCATGGAGAGACCTTTCTTGGGAGCTCTCCCTAAATCCCAGAGGAGTTCAAATTTCCCTTCTATACATGGTATACAAGGTACCTCCTTTCTTGGCATTGATCTGGGCTGTGATGCAACATCTATGCCTGTCTTCCCAGATGGGGAACTCTGTCCTCTTCCCTAACCCCCAGCCCCTAGCCTTGTGCCCGTCCCACAGGAGGCACTCAGGATCTCATCAAGGAATGACTGAAGAAGAATGTATACTTTGATTTTTTTAAATTCCCATTTTCTGATGAGATAAGCAAAACTGAGGCCCTCTGTTTATTTTCTGAGATCAAACAGCCAATTAGACATCAAAGGGGTTGAGACCAGGGCCCTGGGGTGCCTCCAGCTGTTGGTACATTTCAGGACAAGGTTTCCTCCTGTGTAATCAATGACTGGCTAAGCTGAGTGGCAGATTTCCCACATCGAACATTTTAACCAAGGTCAGGAAATTGGGGTTTATTTTTCTGGGGAAATGTGGAAATTACAGAATTGTGAACAGGATAAAAACTTATGACTTATATTCGAAGGAAATTGCTTTTCACTATAGAAAATTACTGCCTGCTTTTCATCTCTGAACACAATTCCATCTCTGGTTATGAAATCATATTCTTTTCCATATATCATTTTTTTCTTTGCTTCTGTCTATGGTATGTATCAAATAAAAGCTATTTTCCTTTTTTTCTTTAAAAAAAAAAAGGAGAAGAAGAAGAGAAATAAAAAGAGAAAGCAAAAGTGATCAGGCAGTTTATTTTTTTAATTTTATTTTTCTCAGTGTTCTAAAATTCATTGTTTATGCACCATACCCAGTGCTGCATGCAATCCGTGCCCTCCACAATACCCACCACCAGATTATTATCTAGGAGGTCACCATTTGTTCCTATAAAAAGCACAATCTGGGTTTTCCATAGAACAATTACTGATATTGATTCTGGTTGTATTGAACAGAAATAAAGGGAGGGGAAAAAAGCAAGTAGGTGGTAAACAAGTCCTAGAAAACATAAGTGCTGGCATAATCAGTACCTGGCTTGTGGAGAGCACCAATGGAAAGAGTTCCAGACAGTAATGGCAGCTCAGCTGGGGGGATGTGAATGACAAGCACAGTGGGCATACATCTTGGTTCACACACTTAGGTATACAAGAAATGCCATTCATAGCTTTTCATGATAAACCTCATTTTTTTATGAGGTGAGCACCTTTCCTCTACTGTGTTTGTGCCACTGTCCTAAATCTCCAGAGCGTTGGGGCATCTGGAGGGGCATGGAGAAGACCTCTCAGTCCACAAAGACTGGCATCAGGGTGGCCCTATTGACATGGCCATTCAGGTCCTACACCACCTACAGTCTTCTAAACTGGATGCCCCATTACTGAGGCTCTTTCCCGCTTGGATCTTATCATTATCTTTTTCACAACACCATGAAAGGAGGCAGTGTGGAAAAAGTCCAGTGTTATGGATGGAACTGTGTCCCCCCAAAAAAGATATGTGGAAATCCTAACCCCAAGTACCTCAGAAAGTTACCATATTTGTAGATACAATCTTCACAGAGGTAATCAAGTTGAAATAAGGTCATTAGGATGGGCCTTAATCCAGTGTTACTGGATTCTAAAAAGGGGGAATTTGGTCACAGAGACAGACACACAGGGAGAAGACAGCCATGTGACTGGAAGGATGAACCTACAAGCTAAGGAATAGCAAGGACTGCCAACAAACATAGAAGCTGGAAGATACAGGGCAAGATTCTTCACTAGAGCTATCGAAGAGAGTGTGGCCCTACTGACACCTTGATATTGGCCTTTTCTTCCACAACTGTGAGATAATCAGTGTCTGCTATTTTAAGCCACTCAGGCTTTAGAACTTTGTTATGGCAGTCCTAGGAATAAATCAGGTGGTCCCCCTTCTTCTGGCCAAGACACTTGGTGTCTACAGACCAATCTACTTCCCTCATGGGCTTAGGCTTTGGAGAACAAGGAAAGAAGGAAGTGCTGGCTATCTGTTCTCCTGGAACACATATTTCCCCCCAGGCAGTGAACACAGGACCTGCTATGTGCTTGAATAGGGAGACACAAAAAATGGGGAGAGAAGGGTAAAACCATGGATTAATATCTCAAAACAAACCCATGGATTAATATCTCAAAAGAAGATCCAACCCACATGGTAACAGTAACCTCAGAAATACCCTCGGAAGGAGGGCACCAAAGTCCTCAGTGGCCTTAATACATGCCCTCTAGTGTCTCAGCTGGGTGAGCTGTGGGGCCATTTGGATCCGAGTCAGCATAAACAAGGCCCTCATGCCTCTACTTCATAATCCAGCACCTCTGAAGGCATTGCTAAACCATCACTGCACTCTTCTCCCTGGAACCTAGTCTTGGCCATCAGGTCCTTGATGCAAAGTTCTAGGCACATACCACTGAACAATCAAAGGTGGGTAAATGGGTAATGTAGTAAACAAGCATGCAGCAAGTCACAGGTCTGCCTGTTCTGAGCCTGTGCAAAAAGCTGGGCTGTGCAGGAAAAAAATCAAATAACATCAAAGATTTGAGACATCACAAATTTCTAGTCCTTCCTTGGTCTCAACGAGGTCCTTAATGCGTATGTGTCTTTTCTATCATCTGTGTCTCTTCAGTCAACTTCTTAGCACATACCCATCAAGAATCCCAAACTCTGCTTTTCTCAAACTTTCCACTCCCCATCCCCTTTCCCAATCCATGCAACAGTTTCACCACCTACTTACAAAAGAGCAGAAGTATCATTCACTTCCTGTTCTTCTCCCAACACCTCGTCCAGTATTTCCTTCTTCCTTCTGCCTCAGTGGACTTAGAATTCCTTTCCCCCCAACACCAGCCTCATCATTCTGGGTCCTCTGCCATCACTCTCCCACTTCTGTGAGTTTGAGCTGCTAGAATATAAGAGTCTCAGGGCCCTTTCTGTTGTGTTCACTAAGTTCCTGGCACCTAGTAAGTACTCAGTAATTATTATAAATGAATAAGTCAATCATTCTCTTTCTCTTGCATCCTCAGTTTCTATACAAATGTTATCCTCTTAGTACAAGAATATGCTAAAATTATTTTCATTGAAATATCAGTAAACAAACGAGTTTCTTTCAACCTATGAATATCTGTCCAGCTGCCCCCACCACCATCTCTTTCCTCCCTTGCAGCTAAATTTCTTAGAGGAGCTGTACATATTCCCTTTTGTACACATTCACTGGCTTACCCTGAGATGCCCCTCCCCTATTTATTTCTCAACTCAAGAAAAGCTTGCCCTTTTCTGCACTGTCTCCCCTCTCTGTGCTCCTTGAAAGGTGTCTCTCTTTCCAAAGTCATAGGTGGTTTTGCGACAACCAATGGAAATTCTTCCATCCTTACCTGGTTTGCTCTCCTGTTCCCCTTGACACTTCTGAACAACACCTCCCCACTGACACCTTTGTTTCTTGTTTTCCCTCTCCCAACCACTCCTTCTCTGTCTCATCAAATGCTCTTCTTTCTCTGTCCTGTTCTCATCCCTCCGCCCTCTGGACAGTTTCATCCGTACCCACATTTACTCTCCAACCTAAATTTCTTTCCAAAACCGAAGCCCCTTATTTCATACTGGACTTTTTCAACAAGAGTCCCCAAAGCCCTCATAAGTGTACACGTGCAGAACTGAGCCCATCCTGTTTACATCTCAGACCTCCCCTCCACCTGCACTTTCTGTCCCTGCAATAGGCAACACCATTCATTTCTCTGCCTAAGCAAGACACCTGGGAGTCACCCCCAATTGCTCCCTCCCTGTCACCTTTGGGAACCAATTAGTCATTAAGACCTGTCAAATTTACTCTTAAAAAGTGCCTTTGAATCAGGCCATCTCCCCATGGCCAAACCCTTAGTTCTGGTGCCACCCTTTCTCATGTAGAATCCTGCAGAACCATTTTACTTTCATTCCTTCCAATCCCCATCCTCCAGTGGTCGGTTATTTTTCAAAAATCTGATCACCTAATTTCCTGACTTAAAAGAGTTCAGTATTGAGGTCATCTGGGTAGTTCAGTTGGTTGAGCATCCAACTCTTGATTTCAGCTCAGGTCATGATCTCAGAGTCGTGAGATGGAGCCCCATGTCAAGCTAGCACTCAGCGTGGAATCTGCTTAGGATTCTCTTCTCTACCTCTGCCCCTCCCCCACCCACATATGTGTGTTGGCACATGCCCTCTCTCTCAAAAATTAATTGATTAATTAATTAAAATAAGTGAAAAATTTTAATTTTCCCCTTTCCCCAGAGCTCTTATGCTGCGGCACTGCTGGTCTGGCTCCTGTTGTTCTTCAAGCCCCGCTTCCAACCATATTCAGGGTTCTGTGCCTCTGCACTTTCAAAATGGTTCCCTTCCTCCCTTTACTGGCTGACTCCTTCTTGTTTATCAATACTATATTAATCAGGACTGCTTTGGTCGTATGTGATAAAAATCAAACTGAAAATAGCTCGAGATAAAATAGAAATTCATCACCCAGATAATGTGTGGTGTAAGGAACTCCATGAACAGGAATGTGCCTGGCCTTTGGATTATATTAGTTTTCCAGAACAGCCTTAGCAAAGTACCACAAACTTGATGGATTAAAGATAGAAATTTATTTCTATGTTTAAAAATGTCTAGAGGCTAGAAGTGTGAGATCAAATACCAGATGCATTGGCTTCTTAGGACAGCTTTTCTCTTCGACTTGTAGATACGGTCTTCGAGTCTTCACATGTTCTTCTGTCTGTGGGCATCTGTGTCCTAAGTATTTCTTATAAAGACACCAGTCATATTGGATTAGGACCAACCTAATGACTCCATTTTACTTTCACTTCCTCTTTAAATACCTTATCTCCAAACACAGTCACAGTCAAGGGGTTAGGGTTTCAACATAAGAATTGGGGATAGGTGGCAAGTTTGCCCCATTCTGACCCTCCATCTCTAACCCTTCATTCTCCATTCAACTTTATCTATTTGCAGACTAGCAGAAAACATAGCAGCCAACAGTCTTGACTTTTTGGTCTGCTGGCTTCAATCATTAAAAAGACTATCCCAACTTTCTCATCCCTAGGCCAGAATATCCCAGAGTAAAGACCCTTTTACCCAGGTGAGGTCAGAGCTGTCATGGTAGCATCTCCAGACTGAGTTTCCAGGGAAGAATAATGAAATGGCTTCCGTTCCTACTCCCCAATATTGCCAAAAATACATGTGGGAAAAAACGAAATTCTTCATTTTCTAATTGTCTTACAAAGTCCACTTTTTGTGCCAATTTCTGTTCTTCCTTTCAGTAAAATTGATTAAGAAAACATTCATCTCATAGGTAAGCTGTGTTGAAGAATGTATGTTCCCTCAGGCTATGTGATTTTAATTTTGACTAAACTGAGAAGATTGGAATCTAGAAAGAAGGACAATACACCTGCAGGTGCCCACTCCAAATCATTGTTCCTCACTTGTAAGACTGGTTGAAAGTATCTTCTCTCACCCAACACACATACATGCTGTCTATACACCAACCCAGCTTAGTCTTAGGGTAGGTGAGACATTCTAGTCAGCCCCTGCAAAGATGTCTTTTGTCACAAATGCCATGTCCAATACTAAATGCTGTTCCTGTCCTGCTATGTGGCAGGGTGATTGTTCCAAGGGGGAAAAAGAAAATTCAGACCCAGTTCATACAAAGTTCCTCCAGCACAGGGTTGTTGCTGTGAATGGAACTGTGTCCCCCCTCCAAATCTCATACATTGAAGCTCTAACCCCCAGAGTGATGGTATTAGAGTTGAGGTTTGGGAAAGATTATTAGACTTAGATGAGGTCATGAAGGTGAAGATCTCATGATGGGACTAGTGCCCTTATTCAGAGGAAGGGCCTCCAGAGCTCATTATCTCTTCTGCCATTTACAAGCCAGGAATGGAGCTCTCACCAGAAAGTGACCATGCCAGCACTGTGATTTTAACTCCCAGCTTCCAAAACTTTAAGAAAAGACATGTCTATTCCTACAGTGTTCCAATCTGTGATATTTTGTGTTGGCAACCCTAGCAGACTAAAATAATTTTCCCCCTTTTATTTCCTCCTCCCTTCCTTTCAACATTTTAAATAATTCTTTGGGGTGGGAGAAAACAAATGTAATACTGACTTGACTTCAAGTCTGGCTGTGATAATTCTTATTTAACTAGTTTCATTCTAGATTTTGAAAAAAGAAGAAGAAAATCAGAAATAGAACTCCGTTCTCAGAGGAAGAACATCAACTTTCTACAGAATTCACTTTAATTTTTCTCCTTTCTTCAAAACAGGAATCAACCAACCCTTGGGTAAGTCACCTGTGATCAGAGTACAAAACACAGAGTTTGGCTCTTGAAATAGACTGCCTAGGCTCCAATCCTGGCCTGGCCCCTTACTGTGTGATGTTGAGCAAGTAACTACACTATGCCTCAGTTTCCTCATCTGTATAAGAGATAACGTTAATGGTATTTTAGAACATGGCAGCTGCTATAGGCACCCTACAGACAACATGGGAAAATAGTACCTCAGAAGGGAAAGGTGGTAGACAGGTCATCCTTAGCTATTAAGAAAGCCTCAGTGCAGGGGCACCTGGGTGGCTCAGTGGGTTAAAGCCTCTGCCTTTGGCTTAGGTCATGATCTCAGGGTCTTGGGATGTAGCCCCACATTGGGTTTTCTGCTCTGAGGGGAGCCTGCTTCCCTCCCCCTCTCTCTGCCTGCCTCTCTGCCTACTTGTGATCTCTGTGTTAAATAGTAAATAAAATCGTTTTTAAAAAAAGAAAAGAAAAGAAAGCCTCAGTGTATGTATCACCTACTCCAAGAAGCCTCCTGGAGTGCAGAGAGAGTCTTGCTAACCAGACCATAAAATTCCACAAGGGCAGTTATCCAAAGAAATAGATAAATTGTATGTTTGTATTCTGTGAGTTAAACATGTTTAAATCTTGCTACAGAATACAGTGTGTTCTGAAGACTGGCAGCATCAACATTGCCTGAAAGCTTATCAGAAATGTTGAATCTGACTCACTGGCATCAGAATCTCCTTTCAATAAATCTCCAGGTCATTTATTTTCACTTGGGAAGCACTGGTTTAGATGTTGCCTCTTAAGAGGTTACAAGTGTTAAGTGATAAGAACCACTTGCACTGCTCCCGGAAGGAATGCACAGAGGGAAACTGAAGGGGGTTTCTCAGCCCATGGAGGAAGTGAGGGTTCATTAGTCTCACAGTCATTGACCACCGTGTATCTGAGGAAGAAAATGGAGGGTCAGGGAACTGCTCCAAGAATATCCTTCCGTAAAGGTCATATCCTAATCAAAGTCAACTGTAAGATACTGAGTTTTGAACACTAGGGTAAGTATGAAATCGTAACATATGTAAAACATGAAAATGGAATACGCAGGTAAAACTTGATCATTTACATGCAGTTCAACCAATTGGACAAGTTAGGGTCCATTCTATCTCCTTGGGACTTGATGTACACAAATCATAACCTATTTATACCTCCATCCTACCACTTAATATAATGTTTTCTAAACCTTTTTTACTTACTCTTTTCCCCCAAGCCAATCGACAGTGAGAATTGTGACTTTCATTTTGTATCTCTGACACCTAACACAACACCAGAGACACTGAAAGTACAAAGTAGGCATTCAAATAAACATTTGTTGAAATGAAAATGAATTGCTTTCCACACTGTTACCTGTAGAAATACAATATAAGGAGGATATATCACACTCGGCTAGAAGTGTCTTGTTAATTCTAGAATTCACTGTCTTAATGTTGAATTACAAAGAAATTAATCTAGGCATTGTTTGTATTTAAATCCTAGTTCTCTTTGCAATCTGAGGATGATATGGAGAGAAAACATATCGGGGAACAAAACACAGAGATGTGTAATGGGGCAGGGATAGCCAAAGAAGGATTTCTGGAGAAAGTTTAGAGAGAGGAATTTAATAGGAAAAGAAGGAAAGAGAGGTCCCTCACCAGCTTCTAAATACAGTGAGACAGCAGGGAATACACCTGTGCTTGGATCATCCAAATCATCCTGGGGTCAGGAAAAAGAGCGGGGCATGGGAACATTTCAGCAATTCATAGCTTTCCTGTAATACATGTATGATGTTCTGCTCCAAATTTTCAACGTGAGAGGAGGGAGATTTCCCACACCACCAAGGAATTCTCCATCACAAGCTGGAATTCAACTCAATTCTGACATTGTCCATGTGGAGATAGCATAAGATCCCACCAGTTTGAGGTTCAATACCACAGGACTGCCTCTGAACACACACACTTCAGAAGCCAACAAGGTTGGACTGTCACCTGTGCTTCTGACCCACAGGCTGCAGATAAGAGATTCCAGAAACTCCCTCCTAGGGTTTGATTAATTTGCTAGAATGGCTTACAGAGCTTAGAGAAACATTTTAACTGACTAGATCACCACTTTCTTATAAAAGAGTATATAATTCAGGAATAGCCAGATGGAAGAGATGCAAAAGGCAAAGTATAGAGAAAGGGCCCAGAGTTTCTGTGTCCTCAGAGCATACCATTCTCCCAGAATCTCCATGCATTCACCAACCCAGAAGCTCTCAGAACCCCATACTTAGAGATTTCCGTGGAAGCTTCGTTATACAGACTTGATTGATTAAATCATCAGCCACCAGCTATTAAACTCAATCTCCAACCCCTCTCCCTTCCCTCCGGAGGTCAGGGGGATGGGACAGAATTCCAACTTTCTAATCACAGGGTTTTTTTCTAGTAACCAGCCCCCACCCTTAAGTGCTTTCCAAAAGTCACCTCATTAATATAATAAAGAGACCTTCATCACTCTCATCACAGGAAATTCCAGGGATTTTAGGAGCTCTGCCAGAAGGGGAAGGAAGACCAATCTAATATATATTTCTTATTATAAATCACAGTATCAGACATGTCTCACAAGTATAGGTTTTGTAATGAGTTTGGGATTCTTGCAGTCATAGGGGTTGTCTCTACTGCCACCAAGAACCATTGAGCAATGACACTGACACACCCTTGGGAATGCCTCCTGTGCTTCCTGTACCCTAATCTCCATGCTCTTCTCCTTATAGTGAATCAGAGCCAAGCATGTGAGGGTCAGTGGTGCAATGCACACCTATGATCTTTGTGTGAAAAAGAGAACTGGGGCACCTGGGTGGTTCAGTGGGTTAAAGCCTCAGGTCATGATCCCAGGGTCCTGGGATCAAGCCCCACATCTGGCTCTCTGCTCAGCAGGGAGCCTGCTTCCTCCCACCAACCCCCTCCCGCCTGCCTCTCTGCCTACTTGTGATCTCTGTCTGTCAAATAAATAAATATGATCTTTTTAAAAAGAAAGAGAGAACTAAGACCTAGACACACAATCAGACAGATGGAGATCACTGATCAGAAGCTATGTTGGAGGATGTGGTCTCAAGGTCTGGCCAAATGAGCCACTTAACTATGTTTCCTTGAATTCAACTAACCCACCAGCCATAGATCATAGTGGACCACACAAAGTCCCCTGCACGGACAGGGCCTGCCCCGTTACACTGAGTTTGTGGCCGAGTACTCATTTCAGTGTCCTCTCTATAGGCAGTTAGTGGCCAAGAGAGAGAATTTAGAGAAAGCTGAGGATACTCCTAAGTTCACCATGGACACAGGGCAGAGAGGAAATAGGAATGTTATTCTAGTGGAAGTCCGCCCCACAGACACTTGGGAGGAGGAATTCAATGTTCTGTAGGAAGTCCTGTTTCCACTTTCATGATGCATCCCCTAACACCACCCACCACTGCTCCTTAGGGCTCCTTCTGAGTTTAGATGTGGAGGTGTCGATACAGCCACCAGAAAGCTCACCAGTGGATCTAGCTAATACATTAATCAAGGAACAAACAGTGCATTAAACTGGGGCTGAAAATACACTCTCTTCTATTTCTCATACCAAAATATGTCTTTCAATATAGGTCATCTGAGGTTCTGAAATTAGATGTACTAACAACATAAAGATACTCCAATAATAAAAATGCCTCTTTATTGTCAAATGCTTGGGGGAAAATTTTAGGTCCAACGATTAAATCTTCTTGCAAAGCAAAGCCCCCCAAAATCGAAATTCTAAAGTAAAATATGTTGCCCTTATAAGTCTAAAATACAAAGTTTTCAAGTCAGGGAGTTCTTGATGCAAAAAAAAAAAAAAAAAAAAAAGGAGGGGGGGTTGTAAATTTCAGAGGGGAATTCGGGTTCTTTCTGTAGCTGTCCCCTGTGCCTCCTCTCATTGGGATGGATATAGTTTCTTCAAGCCTCAAAGTCTCTCATGAATGTCATCTTTTTAGATAATCCCAAAATTTAATAAACACATATAATTATTACAGTGCTAGCTTCATACCCACAAATTTAGGAAACAAAAGCACTGTCAGCTATTTCAGAAAAAATTGGGTTCCTAGAATTAGTGTGAGAGGTTGCCAAACACCATAACAGAGGCTTGGTATCTGAGGAGAAAACAGAAAATTGCAGAGTCAGTCTTCACAGGAGCCTTCCCAGATGCCCAGAGCTGGAACTAAGTCTGGCTGGGACATTCCTCCATCTAGACCTTAACTGTGACACCATTTATGTGCCATATCTAAGTGGAAAGCGTCTCCACTTTCAGCAAGGACTTCTTAGTAATGTGATGTCCATCTCAGATACCGGATTTTATAGGAGGTCTATCCTTTCTTTGCAGCACATACAAAACCTCTGGGCATCCATTGCTCTTTGAGTCCTGTGTGCCTGACTCCTTAGTCATGAACAGAGTGGAGGCTGTTAGGAACACGGGTCCCCGGATTCTCTTGGAACTGTGAACAGAGAGTACTGTGGTGCTTTGACGATCTCAAAAGCAAGCAGAATGGGTCAGTTGGTAGTACCTGCTTCGTGGGCAATTGCCTCCCACACCTTCACATCACTTCCAGTGAAGAACTGCCCTTGGCAGGTTCCTGAAGTGAATGTGCCCAGGCTGAGTCCAGGACCTATGCTCTGGGGCAGCTAATAAGGACTCAAACCTCTACCATGTGCTTCTCAGAACAGTTTACCACAGATTTGGATGGTTCCAGGCTGCAGGGACTGGTGCTCCCTGTTCTGTCTTTACTTGCAGCAGGGGGATGTACACCCGTGCTCCATTTCCCTCTGTGATTCCCCTGTGTCTCTCAGAAATGTGAGAGAAATCACAGAAATCACAGAAATCACCTTCTAGAGATGCTCCCCTTTCCTCTCCCCTGCAAAGACCTAACACATTTGCCAGATTCAAATGTCTTTCTTCCTTTCTCCCTCCCATGGTGCCGGCTGTTTTTTCTAACACATGCCTCACATTTGTTCTGTTCTTCCATAGTGGGAGACATAAAGTCAATGAACTGTAAGACTGACAAAAACAAGCATTGTTCAAGTCTTGTTCATTGTCACTCTCTGAACAGGTTAATCCCCTGGAAGATATACTCCCATCAAACTAACATCTAACCCAGGCCTGCCTGCCTCTGTCTTATAGATCGCATCTTTGCTCAGCCTTCCTCTAATGTGATAATTCTATAAATTTACTGGTAGGAATCCCCAAGTAGCATTCAAAACCTTACAGGCTTCCTTTTGTATTCATGATTAATACACTCCAGTACTATGGAGTTTTATGCTGGTTTGTCTACTCAGTCCTCCTCAAATCTATCCCCATATTATGGAATAGCTTTGGACAGTTAAAGTCTCCAAGAGTGTCTCCCTAACAGCTCTAACTTTGGACTCTATCAGTGTCTCTAAGCGCTGTTTCTCCCTGTTTTTCTGGATCTTAGCTCCTTCTGGAAGGCATTCTGTTAACTTCTCTTGCCTCTCTTCATCTGTTAGACTTCATGGATCCCCAGTCAAGGTTTCCAGATCTTTTGACAACTAAATCATTCCCCTCCTTCCTAACTTCCTAAAGTCATCACCTGTATGCATCTCCTCTTTCTGTTTCTCTATCTCAGCCTTGGGGTCTTCTGAAAATATACCAACCTTTCTCTTAAGGAAAACTTTCCCTTTTTCCAGCTTTATCAGCCTGCTCTCCTGTATCTCACTTTCATTCTTCCTATAGCCCCGTCCTGGGAAGAATGAAGCATATTTTTCATGCTACTCTAGTTCTTCTTTGGTTTCCAAAGCAATCTGATCTTCTAGAGTCCAAAAGTTCCTGGCATAGGTCCTTGTAATTATTCTCCTGGACTAAGAGTATGCAAGAATGTTACATAAATGTTCCTCTGCCTCATCTCAAAAGGCATCTCATCACAACACTTTCCCTTTATAAGGATTCTTCTTTTTGGAGGGACAGGTGGAAAGTGTCTTTTTATCCCCTTGTGTGGATGAAGCCATCGATAGCCATGGTCAGAACTTATATAATCAGTAAGTCCAGAGTCCATTTGAAATCATGTATCAGGAGTCAACAGACAAGCCAGATAATTGTGGGTAACTCCTCTGGTTCCCTCCTGGGGCCCTGCAGGCAGCTAGCAGATTTGGGAGTGTCTATGTCACATTGTCTCCTAGGTCTAATGTTAACAATTTAAAATATAATCTCATATATTAGTGTTCTGTAGCATGCGTGAAACAGATTCTCTTTTTCTTTCTTTTTCTCCCCCCAGATTTTGCAGTCTCTGCCTGCAGACCCAGCTGAGAAACACAATAAAGGCAGCAAATATTGTCCTGTTTGCTCGTGCCTAAAATGATCTAATCTCTGACACAGGCTGTCTATAAACCAGTGCCTATGCCAAGCAGTTTCGAGTCAAGCGGCAGCACTCAGCGTACTCAGATGAAGAGGCTGTGTCAGAACAAAACCAGCCACTCCCTGTGAGTAGTTTCCGTAAGAGCAGAAATCCCACGGGCCCCACACTTACTGAGCCTAAGGCTTACTGAAATGCAAGACTACTTCAGAAGCCCCACTTTCCACATGCTAGTTGGCTCTTCAGATATTCATCTTTGTCAATAGTCATGGTCCTGGGTCCATATGACAGATGTTATAGTTTGAGGGAACCTAAGAAATAACACCTGTCCTCCTCCATGTTCAGATAATTATGGCAGTCAAGCAAATAGAGATGAAAATATCACCCTTATCACCAATAAAGCTGTTGGAACACAGGGCCTGTGTCTGTAGTCACAGGGTCCTGCTGTTGACTCACCCTTGAGTCCAATACTCACTGATCTGGACAAGGGCTGGTTAAAACTACCACCACCACCCCCAAACCCAGGGTAAAAGCCACCAGAGTTGGGACCTAGAGCTGGATTCCTGTAACTGATATTTCTGGGACACGCCACCATAATGGACCTCAAGTTTAACTAGAAGGTTCTTGAGACATCTTCAAAAACAAATTATTCTGTAGCCACTGAAGGAATAGACGTTCTCTGTTTTATTCTCCAAACCTGAACTCTTTCAGTCTCAGCTTCTCACCAGGCAGGTCCTAAAGATCTGAAGGATCCCATCCAACTGGCCTCTACTCACAAGCCTTCACATGTCCCCCTTCTAACTCCTGCTATGGGTCATCTCATCCTAATTAGCCTCACTCACATTTGTTGGCACCTTCTTGCCTTTCTTCTCCTTTTACCTCCTATTGGTGACTGCAGACATCTCTGCTATATAAACCACATTTTCCTTGTCCATTCACCCATCTTTAGACACTTCGGTTGTTTCCGTGTCTTGGCTATCGTGAATAGTGCTACAGTGAACATGGGCTTGGACCCCTTAAACCTGAAGTACCAGGACTTTTCATTCCGCTGCTCCACTCTGAGAGCTCCTAACTTTTCCCTAGCCCCTCTCAAGTCAAGCAAACATCACAGTGCATCCCCAGGCCTCAGGACAGAAAGGGAATTAATCAAAATAAGTTTATCACATATGCCATTCATAGAAAGGTGTTTTTTTCTCTCTTTTTCTAAGACATTTCTCTTTAATCCATAAGTGTGTCTAAAACTACTTTGTCCCTTTTCTGATTGTTCACCCTGGGGACAAAACCATCCAGCTCCTCCAGTAGGGGCAGTTAAACTTTGAAGATCTTCTCATTTGCATGTCATTGGGCCCCTGGGGGAAGCTATTATTATTTAACACGTATCAGGAGCCTTCAACTCCTTGATGCTTCCCATGGATCTCATTCTCACTAGTTACACGCTTTGCACATCCCCTGCTGGCATTTCCCTATAGTATCTGCTATATGAATGTTGATAAATGCTATATGAAAGTCTATTAAATTAATCTAATGGCTACCACGCTGGGTATCTAATGACATGGCAGATAAGAGGATCTTTAAAGTCCACGTGCTTCCAGGAAATCTTGGAACTGTTCCCCTCAATGGACCTTGGTAGACACCTGACCACGCTATAGCTATTAAAGGGACTTCCTCACAACCTCAAACTTCCATGCCTAAATTAGAGGCTGTGTGTGGGGAACCACTTTGTTGGGGCTCTTAGAGCTCAGTCAGATTCATTACTTCCATTTTCTCTTCTGTACTTACCATCTCTGCTTCTTGTGCCCTCCTCTCCTGTCGCCATTTTCTTTTTTAGATTCTACATGTAAGTGAAATTACAGCACTCTTCTTTCCTTGGCTGACTTATTTCACCTGCCATAATGCCTTCAAGGTCCATCCATGTTGTTGAAAATGGGAGGATCTCCTTTCTATGGTCAAATAGTATTCCATATACACATATGTACCTCATTTTCCTTACTCTTTCATCCATCAAAGGATACTTAGGTTGTTCTCATGTCTTGGTTATTGTGAATAATGTTTCAGTGAACATGGGGATGCAGAGGTCTCTTCAGATGGTGATTTCATTTCCTTTGGATATATATCCAGAAGTGGGATTGCTGGATGATATGGTAGTTCTATTTTTAATTTTTTGAGGAAACTTCATACTATTTTCCACAGTGACTGTGCCAATTTACAGCCCCAACACAGTGCATCAAGGTTCCCTTTTCTCCACAGTCTGGCCAACACTTATTATCTCTTTCTCTTTTTTTTAAGATTTTATTTATTTATTTAACAAAGAGAGAGAGAGAGAGAGAGAGAATGAGTGGGGTGGGCAGGGAGGGGGCAGGAGTAGAGGGAGAAACAGACTCCCTGTTAAACAGGGAGCCTGATGTAGGGATCCATCCCAGAACCCCGGGATCATGACCTGAGCTAAAGGCAGACATTTAACCAACTGAGCCACCCAAACATCCCTCTTTTCTTTTTAATTATAGCTGTTCTAACAGATGTGGGGTGATTTTTCATCGTAGTCTTGATTTATATTTCCCTGATAATTAGTGATGTTGAACATCTTTTCATGTACTTGTTGCCCATTTATAGGTTTTTTTTTTTTTTTAAAGTATATCAGGGCCTTTCCCCATATCTAGATTGGATTATTTGGGGGTTTTTGTTGATACAGAGTTATAGCAGTGCCTTATATAATTTGGATATTAACCTTTTATCAAATAGATGATTTGCAAACACTTTCTCCCACTCATTCCACAGGTTGCCTTTCATTTTATTGTTTCTTTTGCCATGCAGAAGTCTTTTGGCTTGATGTTGTGCCACTTGCTGAGTTTTGCTTTTGTTGCTTGCGTCTTTGGTGTCATAACTGAAAAACCATTGCCAAGCCAATACCAGGGAGATATATCCCCTATGTTTTCTTCTAGAAGTTTTATGGTTTAGTTCTTGCTTTTAAGTCTTTAATCCACTAACGTAATTTTTGTGAACAAGGTAAGATAAGGGTCTAATTTCCTTCTTTCTGTGCAGATATCCAATTTTCTCACCACCATGTATTGAAGAAACTATACTTCCCTTTTGAGGATTCTTGGCTCCCTGGCCAAATATTAGTTGATTACACATACATGGATTGATTTCTGGACTCTATATCCTGCTGTATTGGTCTATGTGTCTATTTTCATGCCAGTGCTATACTGTTTTATTTACAACAGCTTTGTGACATAGTTTAAAATCAGGAAGTGTATGGTCTCCAGCTTTATGTTTCTTTATAAGGATTGCTCTGGCTATTTGGGGTCTTCTGTGATTCCACATGAATTTTAGGACAGTTTTTTTTTTTCAATTTCTGTGAAAAATGTTATTGGAATTTTGAGAAGAATTGGATTGAGTCTATGGCTTGCTTTAGGTGGTATGGACATTTTAATGATATTGATTCTTTGATCCATGAACAGAAGATATCTTTCCATTTATTTTTGTCTTCTTCGATTTTTTTTCTCAAAGTCTAATAGTTTTAGTGTATAGATCTTTCACCTCCTTAATGGTGAAATTTAGTAAATTTATTCTTAAGTATTTTATTGTTCTTGAAGTTATTGTAAATGGGATTGTTGTATTTCTTTTTCCAATATTTTGTTGTTAGTGTTAAAAATGTAACTGACCTTTGTATGTTTTGTATCCTGCAACTTTATTGAATTTGTTGAGTAGTTCTAATAGGTTTGTGTGTGTGTAATCTGTAGGATTTTCCCTATATAAAATCATATCATCTGCAAGCAGAGACAATTTTATTTCTTCCTTTCTGATTTGGATGCTTTTTATCACTTTTCCTCGCTTAATTGCTTTAGTTAGAATTTCTAGTACTATGTAGAATGGGAGTGGTGAGAATGGACACACTTATCTTGTTCTGGATATTTTTTTAAAAGATTTTATTTATTTATTTGACAGACAGATCACAAGGAGGCAGAGAGGCAGGCAGAGAGAGAGAGGGGGAAGCAGGCTCCTGCTGAGCAGAGACCCTGATGTGGGGTTCGACCCCAGGACCCTGGGACCATGACCCGAGCCGAAGGCAGATACTTTAACCCACTGAGCCACCCAGGTGCCTTTGTTCTGGATCTTAAAGGAGAAGCTTTCAACCTCTCACCATTGAGTATGAGGTTATCTGTGAGTTTATTACATATGGCCTTTATTATGTACATTTTATACCAGATATTTTAAGAGTTTTTATTGAAATATAATTGACATGTAACACTATATTAGTTTCAGGTGTACAACATAATGATTTTGATATAGGTATACACTGTGAAATGATCACCACAATGAGTCTACTTAGCATACATCACCACACATAGTTACAATTTACTTTTCTTATGATGGGAACTTTGAAGATCTACTCTGGTAGCAATTTTCAAATATACAATATAGTGTTAATTATAGTCACCATTCAAGTTTTTTCTTTAAGATTTTTATTTATTTATTTGACAGAGATCACAAGTAAGCAGAGCAGCAGGCAGAGAGAGAGGGGAAAGCAGGCTCCCTGCTGAGCAGAGAGCCTGATGCAGGGCTCCATCCCAGGACCTTGAGATCATGACCTGAGCCAAAGGCAGAGGCTTAACCCACTGAGCCACTCAGATGCCCACCATTCAAGTTTTTAACATGAAATAAATTTTTCAAATACTTTTTCTCTATCTATCAAGATGACCATATGATTTTTGTCTTTCATTGGATTAATGTGTTGAATCACATGCAATAATTTGGGAATGTTGAATGATCTCTGCATCAGGTGTTCTAAAACTTCTCTGTTGGGCTTCTGGACTTCCACAAAACCTCTCTCTCTCCTGTAGGTGCTTGTTTAAGTCAGGGTTCTTTGGAAGCAAGACAGTAGAAAACTCTTATTTCACCATGATGATTACTCCCCATATTTTATTTGTCCATTTGGGTTGACCATTTTTCACTGTTATGGATAACGTAGTTATAAACATTTATGTACAACTTTTTGTGTGAACATGTGTTTTCATTTCTTTTGAGTCTGTACTTAGGAGTGGAATTTCTGGGCGATATTACATCTCTATGATTAACTTTTTTGAGGAATTTTTTTACATTCTCATCAGTAGTGTATGAGATTTCCAATTTCTCCATATAATCATGAACACTTATTATTATCTCTTTTTTATTCGAGCCATCCTAGCAATTATGAAGTGGTATCTTATTGCAGTTTTGATTTGCATATCCCTGATGGCTAATGCTATGGAGCATCTTTCCATGTGTTTATTGGCCATTTGCATATTTTCTTTGAAGAAAGGTCTATTCAGATCCTTTGACCATTTTTCAATTGGACTATTTGCCTTTTAGTTGATGTCTTTTATCCATCCACTTCTCTCCATCTCCCTAAGACACCATCATGTTTCACCTGGACCACTACATAAGCATCCTAATTAATCTTCCTGTGTCCACTCTTGCTCCTTCCCAATATACTTTTCATACAGCAGCAAGAATACTATTTTTAAACTTAAAATCTGATTTTATCACTTCTTTTGTTTTTATTTTCTTCTTTGACTCCCTTGACACACAATGTTATATTAGTTTTGGGTGTACAACACAGTAACTTCACAAGTTCATGCATTAAGCTATGCTCACCACAAGTTCCATCACTTCTTTGCTTGATGTCTTTCAATAGTTTCCCATTGCTTTTAGGACAGAGCCCAATCCCTCCATATAACCCACAAGGCCCAGGATAACTTCTACATCTCTATTATGAATGTCTCCATCTCTCACTCTATGTTTTCCCACACCAGCCTCCTTTTAGATTCTCAGAGCTACAAATTCCTTGTCATTTCTGAGCTTCCACACATTTTACCTGTTATATATCCAGTAGGTTTTTACTGAGCACCTGATATGTGACAAGCATTGAGCTAGGTATTGAATATGCTACAGTAATCAGACCAATACAGCTCCTGTTCTCTTGGGACAGACAATCTAAATAGAGAAAAGGACTTGTAAAGAACATTAAATAAGTGGCTACATAATGCCATTGCAAAAGGGGCCAGGAAGGAAGAGTTCTGTGCATTGTTTTCTCTGCTTAAAAAGTATTCTTCTCCATCTATTCAACTAATATGTCACCTCCTCAGAGAATCCTTCCATGATTCCCAGCCTAGGTCAAATTCTCTATAACACACTCTGTAATTTCCCTTCACAGCTTACACCAGAAGTTTATGTTTTTATAATTATTTGCTTAACCTTTATCTCCTTCAGTACATCATAAGTCTTTTTCCCTACTGGGTCCGTATTACTTGCATATTAAGTTCTTTTTTTTTTTTAAAGATTTTATTTATTTATTTATTTGACAGAGAGAAATCACAAGTAGATGGAGAAGCAGGCAGAGAGAGAGAGAGGGAAGCAGGCTCCCTGCCGAGCAGAGAGCCCAATGCGGGACTCGATCGCAGGACCTTGAGATCATGACCTGAGCCGAAGGCAGCGGCTTAACCCACTGAGCCACCCAGGCACCCCTGCATATTAAGTTCTTAAACAGATATCAGTTGAATGAATAAATTAATGTAAGAAAAGAACGAATGCATGGTGACTAGGAAAACTTCAACAACACATTCATTGTCTTAGACCTCCCACCTCTTCCACTGCCATTGGAAGCACTGAGTAGTGCCTGGTTTAACTTGGTCACAGGAATCCAGGTCTTTTTATTCCCTCATTCCATTAATATGTGCCCAAGGCGGAATAGTTCACTTGTCTCCTCAGAGATGACTCACTGGAAACATCACACTCAGACAGTCATTGGCATATAAGGAACAAGGACAGCACTGGAATCCTGAGGTAGGGACTGTATGTATATAGTGTTCAGTAAAAACCTATTGGATATATAACATGTACAATGTGTGGAAGCTCAGAAGTGAAAAGGAATTTAGGGCACGGAGAATCTGAAAGGAGGCTGGCACAGGAGAGCACAGAGTGAGGGATGGAGAGGTTCAAAATAGAGATGTAGAAGTTACATAGTTAATCATAGTTGGAGCCAGAAGTATGTTCCAGGGACAATAATGAACATGATCCAGGCTTCCTTCTGCCTGGCTGGCCAACATGTTGCTAGCCTCTATTTTATTTTCCAGCTATTCAGGGTCCAGCCAGAACCTTCTCTTGGCAACTATATGTGCAAAAGAGCCAAAGAAAGCCCTTCCTGGCTAGTTTTCCAAGCGTAAATCCTAAGCAGAGACAAACGATAACCCAGACACTCCTGCCTCCCTCCACATTCCCCAACCTTCATGTTCTGAGGCCTTCTCGGATCAGCCCTTCCCTGGCCTTTGCCATCCTCCCTCATTTGAAACTACCACACTCGGCCTCTTGCCAGAGCCTCCCCTTCTCATTCTCACTCTGACTAATCCCCACTTCCTCTTATTCCCATTTCTTTGTTTCTTTATGCTTCCTCTCAATCCGCATCCCCAGGATTCCGAAGTCATGCATGTTTCATTCATCTTTCTGGATAAATCCCACTGGGCTACTTTTGATAGATATTTTGATGAATATTCAACATTTTTATTTTTATTTTTATTTTAAGATTTTATTTATTTATTTGACACAGAGAGAGATCATAAGTAGGCAGAGAGGCAGAGAGAGGAGGAGAAACAGGCTCCCTGCTTAGCAGAGATCCTGATGTGGAACTCGATTCCAGGATCCTGAGATCATGACCTGAGCCAAAGGCAGAGGCTTAACCCACTGAGCCACCCAGGTGCCCCGAATATTCAACATTTTAAAAAGTGAGATTTAGCAAAACTGAGTCCCTATAATATGGATAGTTGAGGAAAAATCCCTACCTGCCTGCTCATTGGGCCCTGACCATACACCTGCTTTTCCTACAACCTGTCATCATCATTCTGAATTTCATTGATTTCTTAAGAGTAGAGACATGTCTTTAATTTCTACTCTGGTACCAGCCACAGAGTTTGTATGTGGTAGGTACTCAGAGCAAGTTTAATGGAAGGAAGAAGAGAAAGATAACAAAGATGGAGAGGAGAGAGGAAAGGGATGGTCTCAAGTTATACAGAATTCTAGTTCTTTAGTATAGAAGCTAAAGCTGTCCAATATGTCTAGAAGCTGAACCGTCCAATATGGTAGTCATTATGCACATGTGGCTGTTAAAATTAAAATCAATTTAAATTTATAATTCAGTAATCAGTACTAGTCATATTTCAAGTGCTCAAAAGCCACATATGGCTAGTGGTCACCATATTGGACAAAGCAAATATAGAACATTTCCATCATTGCAGAAAGTTTTGTTGAACAGATTCTAGAAGCCTCTTAAATGTCTATAAACATTTAGTTTTGGGGAAATAGGGAAATATTCGGTGGTGGCTTTGCTAAGGATGTGAGGAAAATAAAGGTTCCAGTTCTTAGACCCTAAAATATACTATAGACAAATTCTACTTGTGTTTCTTTAAGAAGAACAGATGAAAACAAAAACAAAAACAAAAAAACAAGAAACAAAAACAGATGTTTAATTTATCTGATTTTAAGAAGGTAAAATGTTCATGGGTCTACGGAATAAATTTGAAAAAATTGTAATCTAAAAAAAACCCTTTATGATTAATTATTTCTATTATTCTTAAACCTAACTTATGCTTAAACATCATCAACTTGCCACAGGAATCACATTAGTCAGGCAAGTGGGCAAGCACTGTAAGGGTACACCAGCCTCACTAATTGTTACCCACTAATACAGACTTTATGAAATTGCAATTTTTTTAAATATACCAATTTAGTTAATAATATGGAAACTCTTAAGGAAAGTCTCTTTTCAGGCTATTTTTAAAAAGTACTTTAGTAATAAAGAGCACACATTATATATATTTTTATACTTATTAAAGTGCATTCCAGTAGGACTTCTGCTTAAAGAATTTTTATAAGCTTAGTCCTTGTCATTGTATTTTCTAAAAAGAAAGAAGGTAAGACGAAAATTCTTTAGCTCAGAATTTTCATTAATTTTAAGTCAGAGTGTTTCCTCTCCCACCCTCCCGACCCTTCTCCCCCCGCCAGCTCCATTCTGAATTGGCGCCATCTTGCTATCTTCCCACACACTGAAGGATCAGTTCATTCATGGGAAAAGGGGGCCCCATTTTCTTTTAGGCAATTTCTTCAACAGTGAAGTAAGAAAAGCTTCTGCTAACGTTCAGGAAAAGAGGATTAATGAAGACAACAAGAGGTTGGTGACGTACCAGATAGAAAGAAAGCAATACATCCCTTGCAGAATGGCAAGAAAAATCTGTGACAAAGAAACCAAGAGAACAGTCTTAGCAACATATTCCAAACTTCCTGAGGTTGTTTATATGTTCAGACAGATGAGAACTTTCTATATATAGCTGTGCTGTAGCAAAATACTCTTCAGCTCTGACTATAGTCAAAGAATTGCAGGTAAAGCACAATGGAATTTTTGCAGCCAGAGAAAATGTTTTTCCTTTTTTTTCAGTTTGTAAATCAAATATGCAAGGTATTCATTTGCATGCCAGGCTTTTTCCTGAGCCATGCCGTCCTCTTTGATGGGGTAGAATCAAGCACAGAATAATTGTAGCCAATGCACTATAGTAAATAATTCAATATTGACCCGAATCTTTGGAGATCAGAGGATTAGCTCTCGCCTATTGTTTTGATGCTAAAGGTCTAGAGATACACCCTGGTGACCTTCCCAAAGAGAGAAATTCAGCGTGTGAGTAAACGCTAACCCTCAGTGAGATAAGATACTCTTGATCCTAAGTCTCAAACCTAAGAATGCATAACCTCTTGGAATAAAACTAGGACCTCAAGGTCCTCAGAACTCTTGGCAATGCCTTCTTTTTGTATGGTCATTGTCACACCATTTAATACTTTGGTGATCTTAACGATTAACTCCTCTCTGCCTCTTCTAAAATTAAATAAGCAATTAGTAAGACATCTACTTGAATCCAGATCTCTTACAAGAGCTCCAGACAGCCCTGCCCTTGTTTCATCAATGGTCTTCCCCGTGTCGTCAATGGCAGCTCTCCTCTTCCAGTGGCTCAGGTCAAAAACCTTGGGGTCAGCCTTGAGTCCTCTCTCTCTCTCATTTGACACATATAAACTTCACAAATCCTGAATCTGACCACTTCTCACATCCCCACAGCTATCAGCCTGGCTCCTCAGTGACCTTCAACCACATTTGCTCATTTCACCTCCAAGTGAGCATTTGGCGATATCCACGGGCACTTTCCAATGTCACAGCTGAGAGGACACTACTGGCATCTAGTGGGTAGAGATGAGGGATGCCGCCAACCATCCACCAATGCATAGAACAGCCCCCCACAGCAAAGAATTATCACCGTATGTATGGAAATGTTGAATCACTATATTGTACACCTGAAACTAACATAACATTGTATGTTAATAACTGGAATTAAAATAAAAACTTAAAAACTGAGAATTGCCATCCCTAAAATATCAAGAGTGCCATGCTGGAAGAGACTTGCTTGAGATGACATGGGTCTCTCTCTTGCACAGATAATTTCAGCAGCCTCCTAACTGTTCTCTCCAATTCTCTAATTCTATTCGGGCCTCTTCCCCCATCACTATACCCCACACAGCAGCCAGAGATATCCTATTAAAATAAGTCAGTTCATGTCATCTCTCTGTCAAAAATACTCACCCTGCTTGCCATCATGTTCAGAAGAATCCAAATCTCCCCAAGGCTCAGAAGTCTTTAGGGCCCCTGATAGACCTCTGACCCTCATCTTCCTCCCGCCTTCCTCCAAGCCCTCCAGCCACGCTAGCCTCAGGTTAGACCTCGACACCTCCAGGTCGACTTCTGTCCGGAGGCCCTACTCTTTCTCCCTCTGCCTAGTACACTTGGGTTGGTTCAGAAACTCCGGCGCTTCCGGGGCGAAATCCGAAACTGGCCTCCAGTGTGGAGGGCAGGGAGAGACCCACGTCAGAGGCAGCCACCCCCGGTTGGCCGGATTTTTAATAAGAAGGGGAACTCACCAGGCTTGTCTCCGGCACCCAACACGAGCAGCTCTGTGCATCCACCGACCAGAATCTTAAAGTCTCTACGGAGACCCTAATAAGGTTCCATCTCACGTACCAGGCAGGTGTTAACTCCTCGCTCTCTCGAGGCTCCGTCCTTGCTATGGCTGCCACCTGGGAGCTCTGGGGAGGGCATACAGGCAAGGACAGGGAGGGGCAAGGAGTCCCCAGCTGCCAGGTCAGGTCAGCCCGAGGTTCAGCCAGCAGTCACAGCTGTCCCATGACCTCCTCCCACCCTCCCCTTATTTCTGGCGGGCCAAGGCCTTCTTACCTCTCAGCTCCGTGTCCTCAGGCAGGCCAACACTGACCCACTCTATTCCAAGTCACAGTCACAAACCCCTGAGCTGACCAGCCCTCTGTCCCTTCCCTGTTTTAGTTTTCCCACTGCACTTGTCACATTCAAATTCGCCATGTACTTTACTTATCCATTTGTTAATTGTCTGCCTCCCTCCATTAGAAGGTAAGCTCCCCGGGAGCAAGGATTTCTGTTTTGTTCATTCCCACTCTATCTCCAGGGCTAGAACAGTACCGGGAATGCAGAGAGTTTTCCATACATATTTGCTGAATAGATGAATGAAGAAAGGGGGGGGGGAGGGAAAGAAAGAATACCTGTGCACTCATGATAAATTAGAATACACAAAAAGGCAAAAAGAAGAAAATTAAAACCATCTGTGATCTCACCATCCTGAATTAACCACCATGAGCATTGTGTTATGTATCTTTTCAGATGTCCCTCTGTCTCTTTGAGCATGTGTGTATTTTAAGCCAAAAAACAGACTGTGAGAATCAGAGCTTGAATCCCAGCTTTGCGTGTGACCTTGAACAAGCTTCTCAGGCAATTCGGCTGCCACAACAGAAAACCATAGACTGAGTGGTTCGAACACGGACAGTTATTCCTCTAGAGGCCGGGTGGTCCCAGATCAACGCTCTAGCAGATTCATTGTCAGGTGAGAGCTCCCTTTCTGGTTCATAGATGTCTTACTGAGATGACCTCATACGGCGGACACGGCAGTTCTCTGGGGTCTTGTAAGGGCACTACTCTTTTTTATAGGGGCTCTGTCTTCATAATCTAACCACCTCCCCAATGCCCCACCTCCAAATACCATCACAGTGGGAATTAGATGCCAACATATGAATTTTAGGACACAAAAACATTCAGTCTATAGCAGGGAGCACTGGAATTTCCTCCAGCCTCAATTTTCTCATCTTGGAAATGAAAAAAACATACCTCCTACTTCACCAGAGTGTTGTAGGAGTTATTTAAGATATTGCAAGAAAAGCACATGGCACAATGCCTGGCACACGGTAGGCAGGCAGTAAATGGTGGCTTTTATTATCATCATACTGTGCGTGCTACTTTGCAACTTGCTTTTCACTTGATATTTCTGAGCATATTTGTATGTCCATAAATATAATTCTATGACAATTTTCGTGGTTCTACAGTATTTCATCAGATGGATACATTGTAACTGATTTAGCCAGTCTTCTATTGATAGATAACTAGGTTGTTCCTGATCTTTTTTTCCTCTATCAATGTAGCGATAAATACCCTACTTAGAATCTCTCCCCAGACCTACTTAAGCCCTTGAGTCAAATATTTAAGGCTTTGACTATCCACTTTAAAGATTTTATTTAGGGGCACCTGGGTGGCTCAGTTGGTTAAGCATCTGCCTTCAGCTCAGGTCATGATCCCAGGGTCCTGGGAATGAGCTCCACATCAGGCTCCCTACTCAGTGGGAAGCTTGCTTGCCCTTGTCACTCTCCTTCTGCCTGCCACTCCCCCTGCTTGTGTGCTATCTCTCTGTGTGCCAAATAAATAAATAAAATATTTAAAATTTAAAAATTTTATTTATTTATTTGAGAGAGAGAGAGCACGACCAGGGAGAAGGAAAAGCAGACTCCCCTGCTGAGCAGGGAGCCCAGGGCAGAATCAGGGGCCCCAGATGATGACCTGAGCTGAAGGCAGACTCTTAACCGACTGAGCCACCCAGGTGCCCCTGCTATCCACATTAGAGAATACTTTTATGGTGGCTCCAATGGAAAACTGTTAAGAAATTATATGAGCTTTAAAGATTTGGCATTTGAGAAAGTAAATACCCACTTTAAGGAAATCATCTCATGAAAGAGGCTAATGGCGACCAAGTCTGGCAGGTTCGTGATAGTAGAAGAAGCCAGTTTAGGTAAGCGGCAACGAACCCCATGAATGAAGCAGCACTGAAGTACTTAGGGATCCAGTATGCACTATCAGGCTTGTTAGGATCTCCCCTAGCCAACCGAGCCCCACCATACTCCCAGAGTCCTAGTCCCCAGACCTGGGTCATTCAGCTGATGAAGTCAACCAACTTACTCAAGGAGAAGGGAAAGTCAGGTGGTCAATGAAAGAGATCCCTGTAACCCTGCTCCACCCTGGATGACTTGGGACCATGTCTGAGGCTAGAATGTGCTGGAAATGGACAACTAGCAGGCCAGGGATCCCCACCCTCCCCCTAACCCCTGCTCTTGGCATAGACATATGTAAGACACTCTAAAAGGTGTGCTTGCTGCCAACATGGCTCTTTAGCTGTCTTCATTAATAATATAAAATGGAACATTTACATTTTCATAATCTCTATCTCTCCACCATTTGTACCCCCCTTAGGATCAATATTTTTCTCTAAGCTCCATCAAAATGAAAATGACGGTCCTAGGGTACATTTGGGGAGCCATTGGAAGTTAGTAAGATCCCCATAAATATTGCCACCTCAGGCAAGTTGTAAGAAACACCCAATAATAACATAAAAATACTCTATAGCTCTCCCAACTGTTGTATTTTAAAACAACTTGGAAGGGGCGCCTGGGTGGCTCAGTGGGTTAAGCCGCTGCCTTCGGCTCAGGTCATGATCTCGGGGTCCTGGGATCGAGTCCCGCGTCGGGCTCTCTGCTCGGCGGGGAGCCTGCTTCCCTCTCTCTCTCTCTCTCTGCCTGCCTCTCCATCTACTTGTGATTTCTGTCAAATAAATAAATAAAATCTTTAAAAAAAAAATAAAAAAATAAAACAACTTGGAAGAAAAGAAAGAGGATCCTAAACAAGCTGCTAAGGAGTTATTGGCATCTTCCTTAGGGGTGTTCCCTGGCAAGTTAACACCCTAATTAAAAAGAGTGAGCTAAGGTAGATATGTGGTAGCTACTCAATCAATAATTTAATTATAAGTAATAAGAATAGACTAACCTACTCCATCAGCAGGACTTTGAGTGAGCAAACGAATGAATCTGCACTGATGGCCCTGACCGTCTAGCACAGGTGGACTGGACTTAGGTGTGATGTCTCCGGTTTGTATTCTCCTGCTCTCCATCCCCCATAACCACCACCCTCAATCAAGAAATGGAACAAAGGTGGGGCGCCCAGGTGGTTCAGTCAATTAAGCCTGAGACTCTTGATTTCAGCTCAGGTCATGATCTCGGGGTGGTGGGATCAGCCCCAGCTCGGGCTCTGTGCTCAGTGGGGAGTCCATTTAAGATTTTCTCTTCCTCCCCTTCTCCCCCTCCCCCAGCTCATACTCTTTTTCTCTCTGTCTCAAATAAATAAATAAAATCTTAAAAGGAAGGAAGGAAACAAGGAAGGAAGGAAGGAAGGAAAAGAAACTGAACTGTTCCTTACTGCCGGTCTTTCTGATGACGGTGGGTGTGGCACTCCTGCCTGGGGAAATAGTAGAATGTTCTGAGGCTGCCCAGGCTCCACCCAGATGCCAGTTCTGAGCCTGCTTTCAGAGATGTTGTCTGGGCCTGCCTAGAGTGGGGTGTAATTCATCCCACAGCACCCACATTTCTTCTCCCAATCCCCACCTTGCTGTGGGCATTTCTGTCCACTTTTTTCCCTTGTCCAAAACATTATTTGCCCATGTTTGAACTACATACTTAATAGTGTTCCTTTTCTTTTCTTAGCTAGGTGTGGTGAGGAATCAGGTTACTGTTATTATTATTGCTACTAATGATAACAATAGCTAAGTGCCAGGGCCTATCCTAAAGATGCATTTAATTCTCAACTAGGTGTGGTGAGGAATCAGGTTACTGTTATTATTATTATTGCTACTAATGATAACCATAGCTAAGTGCCAAGGTCTATCCTAAAGATGCATTTAATTCTCACACGAACCCTGTGAATTAGAACTACGTGGTGGGTTTTGATGAGACTCAGTGACTTCCATCCTTGCTTCCCAACCATGCGGAGAACTAACTGGAAGATAGACATGGGTATTTGGAAAATAGAGATCAAAATGTTTTTTATTGCAACATAGCATGTGAGGGAGAACATGGCTTAGGACTTGGGCTCCCTAATGCTGCACCCCAGAATCAAACTTACCCCATTGTCCCACTGCCCACTGGGTCTTCGCAGAATCGGGCCCAATAAAGCATAGAGGCCTGATCCCATAAAGCATAGAGCAGAGCTGAACGTGGCCTTTCTGTTAGCAGCCAGACATGGAGCAGTTCAAGGGAAGGATAATAAGGAACAAAAAGAAGCCAGGATTATCCACTTCATGGAAACTCAAACCCGGAAGAACAAAGATCTCAATATTAGTATTATCCCTAGGGTTGTATAACTGAGATGCTAACCATAATGCACTTTCCTGGACCAAACTCCATCTATCCTGCACGATGAGGGGAGTCTGCACCTTGAGTGCAGAATTAGGAAAGTAGGGGGTTGAGTACCTCCAGTCTCCCCCTACCTGGTTTTCAGAGGCCCTGGGGGATATATACCCTGTCTGGGCAGTCCCACAAATTCTAGGTACATACTGTGATTCTAGAATGGTGTTGCCAGATAGTTCGGTAATACTCGAGTAAAGTTATAAATGAATGAACCCATGAATGAATCTTATGGAACTCACCACTTCTATCCCTTTGGTTTTTTCTCATTTGTTTCAACACACTCTGTGCCAAAACTTGTTATAATCCAGACAGTCTTGGTCTCAGAATATGTTGGAAATTCCAGGACCTACTCAAATGGAAATGAGAGAAAATCAGCTGAGGCAATAGAGGGCAAACTTTTTAGAGGAGGTCTAACCGCTCAGCTCCAAGGCCAGGGGCCAGAGAAAACTCAAGTCCAGTGTGTATTTCTGGGTCTCAGGGTCAAAGCTAAACATGTGGTGTGGGGAAAAATTTGAGGCTGTGATGACTGTTGAAGGTCAGAAAGGATCAGGAATCTGGGTCCAGCCCTAGGAAAAAGGACCTGGAAGATGAGAAGGTCAAGGTCCCAGCTAGGTGGAAATCAGGGGTGGCCTCTAGCCCAGAGGAATTTGGAGTGCAACCAGGAAGGGAGGAAAGCCAGACAAGGGGACAAACCAAACACTCTTCAAGGGCAGGGAGGGAGGCAGCCTGTAGAACAGTGGAAAGAGTGAGCGCCCCTACCCTGGCCCTCTAGATGTCCAACTGTCCTGCACAAATGGGGAAGAGAGGAGCTCCTGACGTACCCCAGTTCTGGACATTGTCCTGGACCTTGGCTCGGGACAGAGGTGGACACAGAGCCCACATGCTCTTCCTGACAGTAGTGTGGATGGGTGCTGCCACGGCTCTTTTCTAAGGGTAGGATGACCAATAAATATATTGTCCAAAGCAGAACTCTTTTAAAGAGGAAGAAGCATTAATAATTACTAAAACTAATCACTGAAAATACTGACTTCCCTTGTAACCTTCCAGAAATATTTCCCAAACCTGCTTTAAAGACACAGACTGACCAAGAAGCAAGTATTTATAAACGGGAAACAAGGACTTCATGCTCTTCCTCTCTAATGCAGGAGGCTGGATGCAGTGCCCCGCCCCCACCACATCCCGCACTGCATCCCACACCACCTGCATTCACCTGCAGCTGGGGAGACAGCTTCAGCCTGTGACAGCTTCCCACCTCAGCTGCCTGCCACTCTTCGCTGCTCTATCTGGGGGCTTTCTCACTCCACGGGGCTTGCTCTCATGCCAAGAACAACCCAGAAGCATGGGCAAATTAACTCTTCTGGGAGACAAACTTCAGCCAACAGGAAGCAGGAGTTGGTGGATTCACCCCTACCTCCCTGTATTGTGATGGATGGCCCTGTGAGAGCTTCGTGTGCTTTCTCAGGGACTCTCAGTGGGATTGGGTCCACTGCCCACAGCAGCAATCCATTGGCTTTTCTCTTTTCACTGTCTTACTTTCTCTACTCCTTCCGTTTGCCTCCTGGAATCAACTCCCAAATAAAATAAAGACTTGTGCCCAAGCCTTGTCTCAGGTCTGCTTTGAGAGAAATGCGAGCTAAGACATTGGATAGTAAAGGAAATCTCATTCAAACATATATTTACTGAGCTTTTATTTGTGCTGGACTTTGGGGATAAAAAGGTAAATAATCCAAATTCCCTGTTCTTGACAGAAAAAGGAGATGGTCAAAGCAATCACGTATGTAGGGACCAAGTCACCAGTGATAGGTCTCCCAGATATAGATAGATAGGATACAGATACAGATACAAATACAGATATATACAGAGAGAAAGACATTGATTTATTACAAGGAAGTGGCTTACACAATTGTGGAGTCTGAGAATTCCTATGCTCTGCCATCTGCAAGCAGGAGACCCAAGAAAGCCCATGATGAAATTCCTATCCAAGTCAGAAGACCCAAGAACCAGGGAAGACCTGTCTAAGGTCAGGAGAAGAATAACCTGGCTTCCAAATGAGTTTTCCCAATGGAAGACACGGGCAGGGATTGGAGGACAAAAGGAGAGAGAAATTAGGGCTATTGACATATCCTCCCTTTGTCTTCCATAGTTTAGGCAGCCACTGTGTTCTTTCTCTACCTAAAGCCACAGCTCTAGCCAGACAACTCCTTTCTCTAATCCATCTTCCATCAATCCCTGGCTTCACCACTCACTCCTCTTGCCCTTCGAGGCCTGGGATGATAATGGTTTCCTGCTGCTACCAGTCCCTGGGTACCCTTAGCTTCATCCACATCATCCTTCAATTAAATCTTTTGGGAGTTCTTTCTGCCTACCTGCTGGGACCTTGACTGATACAGAGGGTAATTGTTTTCTCCAAATGAAGACCGATACAAAGTGGAGGCTGAAGGAGTGTACAAAAATATCAAGATGCAAGAGCTTTCAGCTTATCATCCAGGGCTGTGCTCTCATCTGAAGGCTCAACTAGAGAAGCATCCACTTCCAAGCTCATATGATTATTGATTATCAGAATTCAATTGCACCAATGGCCTCAATTCCTTGCCACCTACTAGTCAGAAGCTGCCCACCATAGGAACTTGCTTTGTCTAAGTCAGTAAGAGAGAGAATGTCTTCTAGCAAGACAGAAGTCACCACCATGTGTACCTTAATCACAGCAGTGACATTCCAATCACCCTTGCTATCTTCCATGGGTTAGAAACAAATCACAAAATCTGCCCACACTCAAAGAAGGGGGTTACCCCAGAGTGGGCACAGGAGGAGGTGAGGATCATTGGGGGGTGATTCTTCAGATTTTTACTTACAAGTGATACCATTGATCAAAAAAGGGACTTGAAGAATAAGAGAATCAGGTTTGAGGGGTAAAGAGAAGTGTTTGTAAATCTCACTGTCAGTGGGGAATCAGAATCAGATATTGTCTCCTTAGAAGTTTAGAATTGACTTCAGTCCAACTGTGGAAAGAGAGAATTTGGGAAGAAAAGACAAGGTTAGGCCACAGAGGACCCTATAGGAAGTTTTTCCAGTCCTATTCATTTTTCAAAAAAATCAAGCGATAAAGTGGTCCTGTGACCAAATTCTCTGTAGCAAAGATGCAGGGGGAAGAAAACACACTTGTATTTTCAAGAGCAGGAACTGCAATTTTTAAGGGATGAATTTTCACATTTACTGAAAGAGAGTAAGAACGAAGCTCTGAATTTATTCCCTGAAGAAAAAAGACGGAGGCTTCTTTAGAGAGAAAAATGATACTTACCTGGACCTCTGGAGTGCCTATGAGTGCGTGCTTTGGATTCAGAGATAAAGTAGCTAAAGGGCTGAGCAAGGTGCAGAGAGATGTCAGGATCACTGGGGCAGGAAGCCCGGAAACGACTGGCCCATTCTCTATTGCACTGCTTCTAGGCTCTGTGACATGCAGCCTGCCACCCATCCTCCCTGAACCTCAGCGCTCAGGCCTATTCCATGGGGAAACTGTCTGTCTGTACCCTCTGGAGCTGTTCCAAGGACCGAATAAGAGTATTCATCCCATAGAAATTTAGAAGACACCTACTCTGTGCAAGATACCACACTAACTACAAAAAGATATGAGACTCAGGTCCTATCCTTACTTAGCTTACAGGCCTCTAGATATATGGGAATCTGCTCCACAAACTAGAAAGTGGACAATAAATGTGAAAAATCTGCCCAGAGAACACTGCTCCATAGTGCCAAAGCCATCCCTAGGCTGGGGTACAAAGCAGGGGTAGATAGAAAGTTTCTTGAACTGCCTACAAGAGTTCTCTTTTCGGTGACAGTCTAACATTTTCTGATATGACCAAACTTTTTACCAATAGTTACCATTCATAAAACAAGCATTTCCTGATGTAAACATTTTTTAAATCGATCTCATTTAATACTGCAGGACATAGAGGCAACAGAGAACCACACATCAGCTGGGAGTTCCCCAATTTGGGGGTACCCCAAATCCCTTTGCATCTCAGTTTCTCCACTTATAAACGAGTTAATAATAAAAATAATAGAATATCAGTCCACCAAATGAGAGGACCAAAAGAAAGAAGGGATATCAAATTGTTCTCTCAACTCTAAAATGGCAATACAAATGTGGCTAATTTTACCACACTCTATGTCTACTGGAGCCCAGTCTGAAGATCCTAGGGGCAGATCTGTGGCCATGCAGCTGCTGCTGACATTGGCAAAGAGCTTAACAATCATTGTTCAGAGTCATTCTCTTCCCCCAAATCCTGGGGCATGCTGCTGCTTCTGGCCCTTGTTAATGGAAATGGAAACCAAAGCATGGATGCTGAGGTTAAGTGAAGTTATAAGTTATAAGTCACAAGTCCCGACATCCCAGTCTGGATGCTCTGCCCTTAACCGCCCAGCTTCCCGCATGACCATGGCCCACACCATCTCCCAGTTCTGTACTGACCCTAATGATCATCACGGGTTACCAAACCCCCACGAGTTAAGGTAAAACCTTGGTTCTGAGTTTCAAAACAACAACAACAACAAAAACCCTTCCAATTTCAGTTGAGTTCTAAAATAACCAGGACTGATCAGAATGGTATGAAACCATTAAAAATACAGTGATGGGCATGAAATTGCTTACCTTTGGTTTTGTTGGATATGATATCTATTTTTGTTTAAATGGGCAGGGGAAGACGTATACTGACCATTTATTTAAAACCCACTATCTAAAAAAAAAAAGTTTAAAAATAATTTAAAAAAGAAACATAATTAAAACATAAATAAATAAATAAACCCACCCCACTATCTGCAGGTAAGAAAGAATCTCTGGCACTTGTCAGCAGCTACCCTCTGGTGGGCATGGACTCACCCCAAACCAGTTAGACACACTTTCGCCTGATTCCCTTAATGCCAGGAGTGTTGAGGAGATTACTGTCCCCCACCACTTTCTTCTTATTCCTTTTAGCAGTAGAGCCCCAATCACCAAGTATTAGCAGAGCCTAGAGCCACAGAGGTAGAAATAAAGTCTCCTAAGTACCCTTGAAGCCAGGCACAGCCATATGATTAAGTTTATGTCAAGGGAATTAGCAATGTCCCTAAAAGGAGATGACAGTTACCGATTCTCTCTTCCTCCTCCTCCCTTTGGACTGGAATGTGGATAGAGTGGTGTTGTTCTAGCTTCCATCATGTGGACAAAATACCACCTGAGGGGATAGCAGAGCAATGAGAGAGGTGGAACGTGGGTTTCTAGATGCCCTCCTAGCTCAGAGCCACTAACCTAAGCCTACCACCTATTTCCAAATTATTATTTAAGAAAGATGCAAGCTCCCATCATATTTAAGCTACTGTATTTGGGGATACTTTTTTTTTTTTTTTACCACCTAAGCCTATACCTTAACACACCTGTGCATTTGTGAAAATATGATTGAAACGTAGTATGACTCCACCATCAAAAATTGTTTTTTTTACCTTATCAGCTCTTACAGTTACCAGACCTGGGACCAGGGTATTGGACATCAAAGGGCATAATGAATAGTGAACTCAAAGATCGTGTGCTTCTTTTCTCAGTCCTCACAGCTTACAGGCAAGTATTAATCTCTCGGACTACTGAGTACATGGAAAAGACTTTTCACCGTGGCAGATGTGGAGAAGGGCTGAGGAAGAAGGAAATGATTATTAATTAAACATTTACTATGTACCAAAGACTGTACTCCATGCTTTACAACCTGCAATGGTAGGAAGTAAATATTGTCCCCATTCCCCATGTTAGATGAGGAAAAGGACTCAGAAAGCTTTACTTTGCCCAAAGTCACCATATGTCTGAGCCAGAAGTTGAAACCTAGTCTACTGGTATCAAATCTTCTTCTCAAGAATGAAGAATCAGTAAAAGTAGATTGCCACCTTATGACAACTGTGAACCTTAAAATTATGAGCTCTTTATGCTCATCTTCAAGCCTTCATAAGACCAAAGAAATACGACTTTGAGTGGGTAAAAGGATCCTTTTTTTTTTTTTTCTTGTAGAATGTAGACAAATGCTGTCCTTGTCTCGCAGCCCTCTGCTTTAGAATGGGGACAAGGTAGGGCATGGTGTTCCTGGAGTGTCTACACAGAATGCCATTCTATTCAACCATGCATCTCTTCCTAATTTCTAAGACTCTCTAACCCATCACAGTCAGTCTGGCTCTCCAGTGGAACTCGGTTGACTTGGAAGGACCAACATTTGGAACCAGACTCATTCACCAAGACAAGTTCCAAGAGGCCCAACCACCAGCTATTGTTGGGATTCTAGATGAAACCCTTACTCTCCTCAAGCTCGTATTCAAGTGGGGAAAGACAGAGAATAAACACATCCATATATGTGGTAAAGATGTTCATTTGAGTAAGGGGATAGAGGGGCAGAGGAGGCAGCCATATTATAATGGCAGAGGAGGTCAGGGAAAGCTTGCCTGAAGAGGACATCTGAAGACCACTCATTTTCTGAGTGAAACAAGAGAACGAGTTAGTCACACAAAGTAGGGGAAGAGTGTTTGAGGATGAGGACTCTCAAATTTGAAGGCACCTGAGGAAAAGGTGTGCCACTTTTGCAGTATCAGGAAGACCAGTGAGCATAGGGATTGAAAGATGGATTCCTTGCTCCTGTCTCTCCTCATGGTGCCTCTGGTTCCCATGTATACTGAACTAGCAGCACTCTCCAGCCCAGACCGGAATTCAGGTCTCCATTCCTTGGTGGCAGCTGGGAGAGACCAGGTCATGGAGCTGGTTACAAAGACAGCACTTGAGGCCAGGATGCCAACAGCAAATCTGAGTGCAGGGCAGGGACTTGGTCTCAGGGACCCAGGAACAGGCCAGTTAGTAGAGCTGGGACATGAGATCAGAATCAACAAATAGGACAGATATTTGGACATGGAATCTTGAGGAAAGGGGTAGAAGGCCCTCTACAATCCACACCTCCCACACTCCCACACAACTGTGGGCTACATCTTTGTCTTGGTCTCTTCTCTGCCTTTTATATACTCCTTTCTTGGCATGCCTACCACCAGGCCAGCTACTCTTCTGTCTCAGATTCTTTGAACTTGTTGTTCTATATTTCGGCAATTCCCTTCCCCTGGATGCCCTTAGGGCTCAACCCTTCACCTACTTCAAGCTCTGCACAGATATCACTTTCTCCATGACCACCCTCTTCCAAGCTGCAAACACCGGGTAGGGGGAGAAGCTCCCTTGCTAAGGAACAGGACCCTGGGGAGGGTTTTGGGTTGGGTCAAGGACAGATCAAGGACAGGTCAAGGACCAAATGTTACAGCACACCAGGTGTGAATCAGGCAATGCGAATTCCAGATTGCAAACCCATCCTGGCATGCCCAGGTCCCTTCTGAGCGGCTAGGGAGATTTGGGTACCAAAATTAAAACTCCAGTACTCATAGATGTACCACTAGTACTTGGTCTGTGCACATGAATTTTTTTTTTTTAATTTTTGGAGGAGACTATAGATAATATATGTACCAGGTTCAAAATTCAAAACACACCAAAGGGTATTTCCTAAGAATCCCTCCTGCTCCTTTCGTCATTGAACTCCCTACTCACTTCCACTGAAACCCACAGATGTCATCTGTGTCCTGCGTATCCTTCCAGAGATATTTTCTAGATCTCTCACCAAGTATGTTTATATGTCCCTCCTTTTATTCAAATGGTCGCCGGCTTACTATACATATGCTCCTTGCTTTTTTCACTTAAGTGTCTTAAAGATATACTCCTTCCCCCTCTTCACTCCTCTTTACAGCTGCTTAGTAATCTCTTTGGGGGTACTATCAGCTTTTATTTAAGCTGCTCCCTTTTGATGAACACGCTGCTATTTCTAATCCTTGGTCGTTCCAAACAGCACTGCGGAGACTAACTCTGGCGCGGGGCTCGTTACAGCAGGGCTTCATTCCAGCAGGTCGGATTGCTGGGTCAAGGGTGGAAGCATTCTCAGTTTGACAGACAGCTCCAAACTGCCCTTCCTGGGGGAGCCCCTCTACTGGAGTGTGTGTGTGTGTGTGTGTGTGTGTGTGTGTGTGTGTGTGTGGTTTAACCTTGACCCTCTCCAGCCAAGAAGTACGCGTGGCTAAAATACGATGACTTCAGCACAAAATCGACCTCAGCATAGCTGGAGCTCAGTGAGCGTTTGCGAGGTGGCTGGAAGGGAGGCGGAGTGGAGGAGGGAGAGATGGATGTACACACACACCAGTGATGGAATGACAGACTCCGCGCAGCTTTCTTCTGGGAGCTCTGTGCCGAAGCCCACACTGACTCCTCCGCTTTTTATTGTCGTGGCCACAGAGTTTAAGACGTAATTGTTCACAGGTGCCTGGGTGCCTAAGTTGGTGGAGAGTCAGACTCTTGATTTCAGCTCAGGTCATGATCACAGGGTCATGGATCGAGCCCTGCGTTGGGCTCTGCCCTCCACGGAGAGTCTGCTTGGGTTTTTTTCTTTCCTTCTCTCTTTGCCCCTCCCCCTCAATGCGCACGCGCTCTCTCTCTCTCTCTCTCTCTCTCTATTTCCTTAAAATAAATAAATACTAAAAAAAAAAAAAAATGTAATTGTTCATATGTTTCTCTTTTGTGTCCACAGATTAAGGGCGAATTCCTAAAGGACTGCAGAGACTAGCAGGAAAGTACATAGCAGAGGGACTCCCAGATTCACCATTCACTCTCTGTAGGACCCTGGGCATGTTACAAAATTGACCTGTCACCAGTTGCCTTGAATACCTGATGGAGGTGATCCTATTTATACCTACCTCCCCGCCCTGTAGGTGGTGCTACAGGGATTGGACACGTGTGCAGATGCCTGGCCAAAGCAGTCCCTGGGCAAAGGTTCACTGTTCCTTGTGATTGTGCTTCCATTGTATCTCCTCCGTGGCCTGGAGTAACGGTGGGCACACGAGAGGCATTCCAATAAGATTTCACCACTAATTCCGTAGACTTTAATTAACAAGCAGTTTTAGCTGGAAGACGCCATTCTTTTGGCATATGCATATTGCTTTTGATTCCTGCTGAACATCTCAGACCTTATTTGCCTGGCTCAGGTCAAGGCAAGCTTTGAGCAAGTATACATTAACTTATTCCATGAATATTTAATTTTATCTACTATGAGCCCAGATTACAGCAGTGAACAGGACAGCAAAATCTTTGCCCTCGAATTTTAACGGCGAGACAGCTCATGGAGCTCAAGTAAGAGAGGCGGGCGCTCTGGGGAATTCACTGCATGAAATGACTTTGTTTGGGAAGTTGCAAAAGCAAAATCATCCAGTGTCCCTGGCTGTTTGCTCTGCTCTCCAGTTCATTTATTTTAGCTATGAAGCTTTACGTATATGCTCTGAATTTCTTCTTCCTTGAATACCCCTTTAATCAGACCCACTCTCCTCCTCACCTCCTTGATCTTGCTCCTCAAATATAGTTGCTAATGATGTGTGCATGTGCCAGACTTGAACAAATGTTGAGCTGCAAACTGCTCCGCGTCTGTTAATTTCATCCTCAGCTCGAGAGGGGATCCTTGAGCTACAACAGATGCTGCTTCCCCGGGGCTTTAGCGCCCATCGATCAGCTTTGTGGATGAGGAAGGAAAGGAGAGTTTCCTCCATGATTGCCATTTGAATATAATTTATTGTGTTCTGAAGAAAAGTAGAAAGAAGGAAAGGTACTGACAGGCTATAATGCAAATGAATGGTGATGAATGACGCTCGGATTTCAGTTTCAAAGAAACATGCTTTTAAGTCAATAAATGATTGCAAGGGTGACGTGAAATTCTCCACAACTGTGCCAAATGGGCTCCCTCCAAATGGTCGAGATGTTGGGGGGTCCTGATTGGGGGGGTATCCAGGTCCATAATTATAAGAAAGAAAATAATGAAATAATCGCATAGCTTTTAAGAGCAAGGACACCGTGAGATTTTGTGCATTTGAATCCCAGCACCCTCCTTGGGCAAATTACCTAACATATCCTTCCGTGTCAATAATAGTAACACTTTAGTGGCAGGGTTGTTGGGAATTTTAGGTGAGTTGATACAGAGAAGGTGATTAGAATCATGTATTGTGATTAGTAGTGAATTTTGCCCTCTGCGGGATACAGACCTACTCTCTGCTCTCACCACCACCCCTCTGTGACATCAGGATTATCCCTACTCTTTAGACAAAGGCCGTGTACTTGTTCTCTAGATCCACTTTAATTTCGGACTTTGCCCTAACCCTTATTTATATGAGTATCCTCTGTTTGTTTATTTATTTGCATTGCCAAATATGTACAGAAAATAATTTAAAAGACTGGAAATGAATACCCCGCCCAGAACTATTCGTAGGATTATGAGGGTCTGTTTTTCTTCCTTCTATTTTTTTTCCATATTTTGCTATTTTCTAAACATCATCGTGCCTGTTTTTTACAATGAAACATATAAAATACATGTTTGAAAATGAAGGAAGTGCAGATTAAGTCCATTCTTCCTCATCCTCAAATAATTTAATCAACCTCCCCATAGGGGCATATGAGGAAGAAATCAGGAACTCAATGCCACTTTGCACACGAGACTGGCTCTGCTATTCTTGCTGTTTGCTGAAGGCTGTTGCTTTCTCTGGGAACTCGCTTGACCTCTAAGAGGCCCAAGTCCATGCAACAACATAATTTCCTATGAGGAATTTCTTTTTTTTTTTTTTTTTCCTTAGGACTTTATTTATTAATTTGACAGAGAGAGAGAGATCACAAGTAGGCAGAGAGGCAGGCAGAGAGAAAGGGGGAAGCAGGCTCCCTGCTGAGGAGGGAGCCTGACTCGGGGCTCTATCCCAGGACCCTGAGACCATGACCTGAGCCAAAGGCAGAGGCCCAACCCATTGAGCCACCTAGGTGCCCCTTATACCTATGCTGTACTGAGAAACACCACATTGGGGGAGAAGGAAAAGGTGCATATATATCCTGAACCATTTAAAATTAGAAGGAAAATAAATAACAACTGCCGCAGAACCTCCCCCTACAGAAAGGTGAATTGCTTGGATTTGGGGTGGTTTGTTAGTTCCTTGGGAATTGGGCAATTCTGTGATCAAGGGCCTCGACTGCACCCAAGGTTCATTAGATGTTACCTTGCAGCCATACAGAGCGTTTCTCCTGAAACAATACGACTCAAACTTTTATTTATCTTTTCTAGCTTCCTGCTCACTTGTTATGAAGACACTGTACGCTTGATAGATTGGATAGAAAAGAGAAAATAGAAAATAAAGGCAGTCTTACCTCACATTCGCCTCTTTGAAGGAAACAGCACACAAGCCCTCAGGTAGATTGTCTGCGCTCAAGCATTCAAGGGAGAGTCAAAGTACTTTTCAGTGTATCTCTAGGCTTCATGAATCTTTGGTCTTTAGCGGAAGAGGGTGATGGCAATGGGGAACGAGGCATGTTCCTTCCACTCCAATTCTGCAACTTAATGTTACAAGAGAAACCCAAGGGGAAAAATTAGAATTGTCCAAAATGTCAAAGTGTGGTAGAACTTTTTTATCAGTTACATATTACCAAACTAATGCTGTACAGTGAATCACCCATCACTTACTGGCTTAAAATAGCAATAGCCATGGATGATTTCTCAGATAGTGGTTTGGCTCCTCTGCCTGGCTCAGCTCAGCTTGACTGGATTCACCCATGCATCTGTGGTCAGCTGTGGTTGGATTGGGGCTGAGCCTCCATCGGGCTGCCTTGACCCTAATCCATACACCTGATCTATTATACCTCAGCAGGCTAGTCCAGGCTCGTGTGGATAAGGCACACAATCTCTGAGTTCTCAGCTCAGAGATGACATTCCATCACTTCCACTGCCTTCCATGGACCAAAGCACAATAGAAGGCCACCTAGATTCCAGGGAATAGCTATAAAGTCATGTTGCAAGGATGTGGATATAAAGAGAGATGAAAATTTGGGGCCACATTTACAATCAACTTACCATAACTTTGATACTCAATAGTATATGAAATTAGAGATGGCAGTTGAGAAATCCATTTCACTGTTGAAAATTATTTTGAGATAGTATGAATCGTAAGAATTTCATCGAAATCAAAGCCAAAGATGTTCAAAATTTTAATCAAGGACCACCTGAGAAGACATCTGCCATAGCCACATCAGTTCCTGCACCTGGCCCCCCACCAAGAGGGGTTTTCCTCCCTGTAAGGTCTTCTGACCTCAGTTTTTCTAACACAGTCTAGTTTTAACAAAAGGGAGAAACATAACTTGAGCAATTTTTCTGTACCCAAAAAACACCACCTTTTAAATGCAACTCAAAAAATTCATTCTCAAAATTGTATACATCATACAATCGCGACCATGGAAAGCTCTGTATGTGAACGAACAGAGAAGCACCCAGAATACACAAAAGGGAAAACAGTTATATTCAGATGATGAGATGATGGTGTTTTTCTCATTTTTCCAAATGCTCTTTAACGCTGGGGTTAAACAGTCTTACAATAAAAAAGGAGAGGGTATAAATAAGTTGAAAGCAAAGATTAATGAGCATTTATCTTCAATAGTGTACACATTGTACAACCAACAAAAACACGGTCCTTGTCTTTCCATTTTGTAATCTTCCAAGCTGACAATGAAATATTCAAATGCCAAGAAACACAAAAGCAGTTCAGAATTGTACTCACAGTAGAGTTACGTGACTCCACTATCATTACTTAATTCATCCAAAGTGTCTTAAATAAGTGGTTTTATCTTCATCTGGTGATTTTTTTTTTTCATTTATAGTTTTCTATGAATGTGTCTAATGATGACAAGTCGGCAGGGCCCATGTGCTGAAGTCTATCTAACAATGCGATCACAGTAATTTAGAAAAATAACAAAAGAATAATCATGGCTATATATTCTCTGGGTGGTTTTGAATACATATGCAAAAATTTTGGAAAATGTCATAATTAATGTATCTGAAGCCAAAAAGCAAAACCTAGCTCAGTAGGAAACATGTTAACTTAGAGTGTCAAATAATAAACTTAACTTAATGCAAAGGCATAGGAAACATGCTCCGCATTTTGTTTTCTAGAGTTGAGCACAAAGCTTTTAATCTTAATTAGACACTTGATAAAAGGACGCAGCACTGTTGGAGTCAGAAAAGTAGTGTTTGCTCTTAGGACTTAGCTTGTAAGAGGTGGATTGATGATTTCAGCCTATTCTTAGACTCCACGCCTGCCTCAGACTTTCCTACCGAGACCAGAAATAACCACAATAAGAACATTTTAGATCCATGCTGATTCTTTTAAAATTATTTTTGTGTACATTTTCTCATTCAATACTCCTCCAACCCAGCAGTTTAAATAGCACAGACATGATCATCCCCATTTTACTAATAAAGAAATTAAGATACAAAGAAATGTAAGTAACTAAATCAAGGACTTAGAACTGGTAAGTGGCAGGCTGGTCAGGATCACCTTTATGAGAAACAGAGAAGGAAGACACTGGGAAAAGACACCTATTACTAAGAAGAAATCTATATCATTACACATTTGATAGAGAGAAACCAACATGACAAAAGTCAAAAGAAGATAATTTAAAATACTTATCATTTTAATTGTGAAAGAGACACACTTAACAGCATCTTAGAGTAGCTCCTTCCAAATATCACTAAGCAAGTTGAAGCAATAGGAAGAAGATTTTTACATTCTCCTCCACCAACTCTATCAACTCCAAATCTGTGCCCACATACTCTGCCTTCCCTGGTGCAAAGGATGAACTAGGTGCCTATCTATGTTCTATTCTGTACTCTATTCAATTTCCGTTTACCTGTTCAAAGATTTTCCCTGAAGTAGCTTCTTATCAACCCCTCTCATCCCATCAGTAATCAAACACTGTAATTTTTCTCAACTGGAACAAAGAAACAAATAGTGAACAAATCTTGGTTGCCCCCACATCCCTCTCCCACTCCAGCCCCATTTCTCTGCTCCTAAAGAGGAGCACACCATTGGCAGCACACCATTGGCAAAGAGTTCATTAGACTTTCCTGCTCTAGTCATCTCTCGAACACATTCCAAGCAGGTTTATGTCCCTGAAACTCCACTAAAACTCTCCTTGTCAAAGCCAATAAGCTTCACATTCCCAATCCAATGATCAGTCCTCAGTGCTCTTCTCAACCCTGAAGCAGCATTTGCCACCATAGAGTGCTCTCTCCTTGAAATGCGTTCTTCCTTTTGGTGCTAGGACACCACACTTCTTCGTTTTCCTCTACTTCAATGGTCACTTCAGGCTGTTCTTCTCAATCCTCAACCTTTTATGTCTGCACCCTCTCAGTTGGTGATCTCATCAATCCCATGGCCCTAAACTACTCATCTCCAGCCCTGACCCTCTCCTAAATTTCAGAATCTCATGTCTCCACTTGGACATCCCATAGGCAGAGCTAACACTCACTGGCATGTGTAACTATGGTGTTACCATTGGTTTATATGTGCCATAAGTTCCAAATACTGGAAAATCCTTTCTCATTGGCCAATGTCTGTTGAACATCTGTTGATACTTTTTAATATCACCCCTGCTAGATAGGCATCTCAGCTTTTGAATGGCCCAACTGAAATCTTGATTCCTGTCTCCTGCTACTTGGTTTTCTCCAAGTACTTCTCCTTCTCAGTAAACACCCTAATACTTACTCTTCTTCCTGCCTGGAATTCACTTCCTCCAGATAGCTGCTGGTTTGTTCCTTATCTTCATCTGTGTCTATTCAAGCATCAGAAGTGAAATCCTCCCTCACCATCCTGCTTAAAACAGGAGACCCTACCTTTCCCACACTGTTTTTTATTCCCTCACCTCTTCTGGTGTTTTGTTTTTTTTTTTTTTTTCATTCCTTTTCTCATTAAATGATTTATGAGATGATAGACCATGGAAGAATGTTATATATGATATGGCAGGTCTGCTCATTCGTTTGTTTATTTTCAGTGTCCTTCCACTAAAATTAAGCTTTAGGCAGGCAGGGACATTTTTATAAATTTTGGTTCAGTGCTTCATACCCAGGGTCTAGAATAATGTTTTACACACAAGAATTTCTGTCTCCTAGAGGGAAACATAAATTAAACAGATAAATGGGAAAATTCATCATGACATACAGACATACCTTAGAGATATTGCAGGTTCAGTTCCAGACCACTGCAGTAAACGGGAATATTACAATAAAGCAAGTCAAATGAACACTTTGGCCTCCAATGCATATAAAATGTTTGTTTACTCTATACTGTAGCCTAAGTGTGCAATAGTATTGTGTTGAAAAAACAATGTATGTATCTTAGATAAAAAATAAATCTCACTACAAATGCTAACCATCATTTAAGCTTTCAGTGAGTTATAGTGTTTTTGCTGGGTGGAGTGCTTTGATGTTGAATGCTTTTGATGATAGGGTGGTGGCTGCTGAAGATTGGGGTGGTTTTGGCAATTTCTTAAAATAAGACAATGATGACGTACCACATCGATCAACTCTCCCTTCCATGAACAGTTTCTCTGTAGCACACAATGATGTTTGATAGCATTCCACCCATAACAGAACTTCCTTCCAAATTGGAGTCAGTCCTCTCAAACTAAATTTATGTGATAAACTTATCAGCTAGGTTTATGTCATATTCTAAATGCTTTGTGTCATTTCAACAGTCTTCACAGCATCTTCACCAGTAGTTTCCATTTCAAGAAACCGCTTTCTTTGCTCCTCAGTTAAAAGCAATTCTTCATCCATTCATGTTTTACCATGAGACCACAGCAATCCAGGCCCATCTTCAGGCTCTACTTCTCATTCGAGTTCTCTTGTTATTTCCACCACACCAGCGCTTACTTCCTCTGGTGATGTCTGGAACCCCTCAAGTCCTCCATGAGGGTTGGAATCAACTTCTTCCAAACTCCTGTTCATGTTGATAGCTGAACCTCTTGTCATGAATCACAAATGTTTTTAATGGCATCTAGAATGGTGAGTCCTTTCCAGAAGGTTTTCAATTTACTTTGCCTAGATCCTTCAGGGGAATCACTATCTGGCAGTTATAGCCTTACGAAAAGTATCTCTTAAATAAGACTTGAAAGTCAGAATGACTCCTTGATCTATGGGCTGCAGAATGAGTGTTGTGTTAGCAAACAACATCAATCTCATTGTCCATCTCCATCAGAGTTCTTGGGTGACCAGGTGCATTGTCAATGAGAAGTAATCTTTTGAAAAGAATCTTTTTTTTCTGAGCAGTAGGTCTCAACAGTGGGCTTTAAATATTCAGTAAACCATATTGCAAAACGATATGCTATCATCCCGGCTTTGTTGTTTAATTTATAGGACACAGCCTGAGTGGATTTAGCATAATTTCTCTTTTAATTTATTTTCATTTATTCATTAGATGGTTATTTTTTAAATTTAAATTCAATTAATAATGTTTTTTTTTTTTCAGGGCTACAGGTCTGTGATTCATCAGTCTTATATAATTCCCAGTGCTCATTACAACACATACCCTCCCCAGTGTCCATCACCCAGTCCCCCCATCCCTCCACCCCACACCCCTCCAGCAGCCCTCAGTTTGTATCCTATGATTGAGTCTTTTATGGTTTGTCTCCCTCTCTAGTTTTGTCCTGTTTCATTTTTTCCTCTCTTCCCCTATGACCCTCTGCCTTGTTTCTTAAATTCTACATATTGGTGAGATCATATGATAATTGTCTTTCTTTGATTGATAAGGACTTTCAGAATGGTGGGCATTTGCTTCAACTTAAAGTCACCAGCTGCATTAGCCCTTCACCAGAGAGTCAGCCTGTCCTTTGAAACTTTGAAGCCAGGCCTTGACTTCTCTTGGACTATAAAAGTCCTAAACAACATCTTCTTCCATCAGAAGGCTGTTTTGTCTCCATGAAAATCTGCTGTTTAGTGTGACCGCCTTTATGAATTCTCTCAGCTGGGTCTTCTGGGGAGCTTGCTGCAGCTTCTCCATCAGCATGTGATGTCTCACCCTGCACTTTGTGTTCTGGACATGGCTTCTTTCCTCAGATCTCATACACCAGCCTCTGATGGCTTCACACTTTTCTTCTGCAGCTTCTTTCCCTTTCTCAGCCTTCATAGAATTGAAAAGATTTAAGTAAGGCCTTGCCCTGGGTTAGGTCTTAGCTTAAAGGAATGTTGTATCTGTTGTGCTCTAACCGAACCCCTCAGACTTCCTCCATATCAGCAACAAGGCTCTTGCTTTCTTACCATTCATGTGCTCACTGGAGTAGCACTTTTAATTTCCTTCAAGAACTTTTCCTTTACACTCATAACTTGGCTGCTTGGTACCAGAGGCCTAGTTTTTGGCCTGAACCTTATCTCCAAGATGTAACCACCAGCCACATGCAGCTAATGAACATGTGAAATGCAGCTAGTTGGAGCTGAAAGGTGCGGGAAGTGTCAGATACATACCGGACTTCCAAAGTGAGGTACCAAAACCAGAAATTAAAACATCTCATTAATAATTGATAACATTTAGTATATGTTAGAATGATAGTATTTTATTATTTTTTTTTAAAGATTTTATTTATTTGACAGAGATCCCAAGTAGGCAGAGAGGCAGACAGAGAGAGAGAGAGGAGGAAGCGGGCCCCCTGCTGAGCAGAGAGCCCGATGTGGGGCTCGATCCCAGGACCCTGAGATCATGACCCAAGCCGAAGGCAGAGGCTTTAACCCACTGAGCCACCCAGGCACCCACTGAGCCACCCAGGCGCCCTAGAATGATAGTATTTTAGATAGGTGGAATTAAATAACCGTCTTGTTAAAATTAAGTTCACCTGTATCTTTTTACTTTTTTTAATATGGCTCCTAGAAAATTAAATTTACATACATGACTCACATTGCATTTCCAGTCTAGACTCTTGAGGGAGGACACTGAGATTCCATTCATTATTCATTACTCTGAGCTAACCAGCCATTCTTTCAGAAATCAACACAACCCAAGGCTCCCAGCCTTTCATCTCGTAGTCTTAAATTGTTCGGATTGAAGCTTCCTACCAATTTCCTTTGGAAAATAAGAATTTTTATGTTGTTGGAGATTAAAAGTACTCACTGCATTTTACGTGCTTATTCTGATATCGTTTGTCTTGTTGGCATCTTCAATCTTCAGTCCTATGGTCTTCTCTGAAAGGAGTGGGTGCTCCCTGTACCGGTCATACAGGTAGAGGTCGGTGGGCTAAGAGGAGGGTGGCACTTGGAATGTGAGCCCTTAGGCAGGCAGATGAGGAAATATTATATTTTTCATTCATGAAGGCACTCTCTTATGAGCGGCTTAAACAGGCCCTCTGCCCATGCCTGTTTAGAGAAAAAGACAGCCCTAACGAAGTGATAGCCCAAAACGTATAAGCTGCGATTCACAGCCTGGCTTTTCTGGTTCATATCACTCTCTAAATTTGTCTCTTTTGTTACCCCTACATCTGTAATAGGGTCCAGCCAAATGCTACAGCCATATCTTCGTTCTGTTGTGGGGTAACAAGGGAAGGATAAAGTATCCAAGTTTATATATATTGCTTGGTTTGGTTTTTATTTTACTAATATACATTTTACATTTCCCGATCATTATATATTTTTCCAAAGAGTTATTTGAAATGGCTGCATAATATTTCCTGTGCAAAAACAACAGAGTTATACTTGTCTTCAGCTGGGTCCTTCCTGCCCGCCTGCCTTCCTGCCTTCCTTCCTTCCTTCCCTCTTTCTCTTTTCTTTCTTTCTTCCTTTCTTCCTTTCCTTCTTTTTAACATTACAGTGACGACCCTTATGCATGATTCTGATCATGTCTGATTTCCTTGAAGAATTGCAGAGTCATAAGATAAGGAGATTGTTGATGCTTTTGCTACATTTTGGAAAATTGACATTTGGAAACATCATACCAGTGTATTCCATCACTGGTATCTCTAGATTCTTATAATTTCAAAATTTGGAAGAATTGGGCTTATATCCCATCTATATCAACAAGAGGAGGAAGGATGTGTGTTTTTGGGGGGCGCCACCGTTTGCTCAGAGCTTAGTGCACTTGAGACCCCAAAATAAGTTTGTTGAGCTCTCTTGATTGACCTTGCATGTTTGGTACCATAGAAAATGTGCAGGCTTGGGAACTACTGGGAGCAGGAGAAGGAATTTCATCCCTTCTGCTTGTGAGTTGTGTCACTTTGGTCAAGATATTTCACCTCTTGGTCTTCTGGTCTTTCACGTGGAGATGCCACTACTTAGCTAGCTGAACTGCTACAAGATTTAGACAAAACTATATTTTAAATCACCTGGAAAAAACTCATCCTTAATCAATGCTAGTTCACCACCCACCTACCCCCACCAGATTTCCCTTCTCTAGGTTCCCCACCCCCACCAATGCCTGCCTCAGTGGGTCCTCCAATAGTTTAGAATTCTGAGTTTAAATGCATGATTTATCACTCTTTGATCTGAGCCTAAAGTCTCTGTTTGAAGGTGGACTGTTTAACATTTTTTTTTAAGATTTTATTTATTTGAGAGAGAGACAGTGAGAGAGAGCATGAGCAAGGAGAAGGTCAGAGGGAGAAGCAGACTCCCCGTGGAGCTGGGAGCCCGATGCGGGACTCGATCCCGGGACTCCAGGATCATGACCTGAGCTGAAAGCAGTCGTCCAACCAACTGAGCCACCCAGGCGCCCCTTGAAGGTGGACTGTTTAAAAAGTAAGGCAGAGGAGCTCTCCTTTCGGTGACTTTGCCAGATCCCTTCTGGCTGAAGAACTTCACCTCACTGAGTAATAACAAGGACGTTTGGTCCAACAGCCTCTCAAATGAAACTTCCAAACAGTTTAAAAATGCCTCCCCTGGAGAAATACCTACTTGCTTCTGTGGTATTCTGTGTTGAACATCTATCAACCACAGTATAACCAAAGCCAAGAAGTTTTTTTGCCATTGATCATGTTATACCTCTAGTTTGTATCTAACTCCTTTCCATTTGCAAATATAAGTTCAAGGTAGATGCATGACCAAATACCATTTGAATTCATGTTTTGAGGGGGGGGGGGGGTGGGGAACGCAGATTTTATTCAACACTCCTAAGGTTATTCATTGATAAGTGTTTATTTAGCCTTGTTATCAGAGGTCAATAGGGAAAACACAGTCCGGACCTCAAGTGTTCCATCCATGGCTAGAGATGGATGATAAATAATAGATGGTAAACAAAAATGCTGCAGAAATCATTGTATAATGTAAAATTTTGATAAGAACCACAAGGTGGAAAGGTGACTTTTTGACTGTTGTCTAGGGTAACTAATTTAGAAAGATGGGTGACATTTAAACCAGACCCTAAATGAGAATGGGGAAGAAAAACCGGAAGTTGCAGTAGATCGTTTTTCCTGCACATGGTCAGTAGCGCATGTCTGCCCCACATGCTCTTCCAGTATCTGCTACTCCACCAAATCCTCCCTTTGCCCCTGGGCGGGTCTTTGTGACTGCCTTGAGAGGTGGCGTGACTTTTGAGGTAGGGCATAAAAGGCAATATAGCTGCCAATTAGTCTGCTCTCTTGGGAGCCACCCCTGGAACCCAGACCCATGGAGAGGTCCCGTGGAGCAAAACTGAGTCCCCAGTCGTTGTCCCTGGATGGACTCAGAGCAACAGACACCAACCTTGCCAAGCAGAAGGAGTTGCAAGATTTAGATGAAATGCAAGGAGGTGTGCAGATTGGGTGGTGGGAAGAGGGTACGTTCCTCTTGGATAGGATCTGTTTCCTCTGAGAAGAGAAAAGCAAAGTTGTCAGTCCAGAGGGAGGGAGCTGGAAGAATGGGGAAGTCAGGTGTTTGTGGAGTGAGGGGAACAAGCTCATTAGAAATACTGCTAATAAGATTAGTGGGCAGTGTCAGGATTATTGAATATTTTTGAAATAATACCAATCTATGAGGTTTTTTTCCCCCCTGAATCCTTTATCAGCTGGGAAGCAGGCAGAGAGAAGGCAGGTGGTTGGGGCTGGGTTCTTCCAGAACCCAGATAGGAGGGACCCGGGGTAATACAAGGAGTTGGCCATTTTTTCAAGAGAAGACTTGTAAAGATGGTTTAAGGGAAGATGAGAAATCTGATGGGACGAGAGTGAGGTTGATGGATTCGAGGGTACTGCAGGGATCAAAGAAGAGGAACAGGCTCAAAAAAGCCAGCAGAAGGATAGGCGATCAAGGCCGGAAAGTGGGATTTTAAATGGAGAGTGTCAGGTGGAGATCACGGCGTTATCATTGGCCCATGTTTAGAGCCTTATTTCTGCCTTAATACATAACTTTCTGGTGATTATAAAGATTGATATGGTAAAATAATAATAATAATAATATTAATAATAATAATAATGAGGTGCAGCAGAAAGAACACTTCGGAGTCAGATGGACCTGAGCTGGGAAAAGGGCTCCACTGCGTGACCCTAGGGAAGCCCTTTCATCTGCCCATTGGGGGCCTCTATTTCCTTTTCTCCTTATCAGTGTCAAACAAAGATGTAAAAATGAAATAAAGTAACAGAGACAGATATAGATACATAGACAGATATTGATATATAGTCAGGTATATATATATATATATTGACGTATAATCAGATGAATATCTGAAATACAGTTATATCAATTTATATATATGTATCCATTATATATACCAGATATCTATAAATACTAGATACATAACTATATATCTCTTTCAGATATAAATCTATATAGAGATACATATCGATTTATGTGCATTATAGATGTATAAAATTCTCAGCACATAGCCGATACTCCACAAATGTTAGCCCATCACACACAGGCACACACTACTAATCACCCGCTTTTTTTCACACTTAAGAAAATAAGAACCAGCTGATTTAAATTATAATCCTCCGCTAGTGCTCACCCCTTAAGAATTGGTACTTTCAGACCCTGGGAAGCCTTCTCAGGCGTCTGGGAGACAGAACCAGTAGTGTGAGGCTTTTCCAGGCACTCGGTTTGCATCAAGCAGATGCCCACAAACCTTTCATTCATAAAGAACCCGAGCCTGGGCTTGTGAGGCAGAGCAGACTGGAAATAACCAGGTCTTTCATGCACTTCGGCACTGAATAGAATCCTGCCTCCCCCACCCCCTGCCCCGCCCCCTGCCCTGGGAAGGCTGCTTTTGACTTTGCAGCAATAAATAGATTTTTTTAAATGTGGATATCGGTTTAGAAAATATATGGATACCCAGTTTTCATCAACGGATATCAAAATGGGCTTTACTGTCTCTATAATTTAGAAATGACACTACTCGTGAGCCAGGAGTCCAGATTTTCCCAGACGGGCACCTTCATTTCAACTACTCTGTCCCATCAGACCCCCTATTTCAAATATCCTGTCAGGCTGTGTCTCCGGCTCTGTGTCCTGGTTTGGGGTTTTGAAAAATAATGATCACCAGTTAGAGACAGAGGAGAAAGTAGGACATTCTTTTCTTCAAAGCTTAAAGGAAAATTATTTATTACAAAAACAACATTGTAGCAAACAACATGACCAGGAATTTTACTGAAAGAAAAATTCACCCCTGAACTCAACATACCAAGAAATCAAACTGTTTTCTTTTTCCGTTGTGCCCTTTGCCGCTCCTAATTTGTGAAATATTTGTGATCATAGAATTAAAAAAAAAAAAAAAAAAAAAAGCAATGCCAAGGTTGTGTGAGCTCCCAGACCTGCCCTCTCCCACCCTCCAGCCCATCAGTTCTACCAGATCCAGAGAAGCAAATCCTTGGGAGCGCCTACTCCTCCCCAGCCCACCTGCAGCCCGGGGCAGGGATGAAACCCCAAACCCTCAATCAACCAGTGTTTCAAAACATCACCTACTGAGTGTTCAGCGCCCTTGGAGACACAAAGAGGGTAGAGAGGAGGGGTGAAGGGAAGACACAGAAGGCCTGGTCCTAACTCTCCAGGGCGTTGCCATGGCAGCCGGCAGGGGGCAGCGGAGGGGGTGGAAGAAGGACACAGTTCCAGGGAGAGGCCAGGGCCCAACTGGGGGTTCTCACCCCGTTTCGGGGATGCGGGATGCAGCTGCCTTCTTTGTCCCCTGTGAATGAAGCCACTGATGGGAGTTTCTGGGGCAGTGGCCCAAAAGTGTGTCATGAGAAAGAGGCAAACGTTAATGCGCTAAGCAGAAAAAAGCAACTCCATAGCCCGATGAGTTGGGACATGAGCGTAAAAGCAAAGCAAACAGGTGTCTTTCTGCGGGGGATCAGAGCTCGAATAGGGCGCGCTGCGAAAGTCAGCGAGGGTGCTGAGGCTCCCTGCGTTTCCCAAGCTCAGGTGCACCCGCAGAAGGACACCAGGAGGAACCAGTGTTTGAGGAACAAGCTTCGGAAAATGCCGCTCCAGAATATGCACCTGCCAGAAGACCCTATACCAGATTATCCCAGAATCCCCCAGATACTTCCCAGTCAAGAGGAAACCTTCCCCCTGCCTTCCTCCCCAGGCTTGGCAACTGCAGACTGGAATGGAAAAAAGGGGTCAGGTGCAATATACATCGTGCAGAGAGGCCCAGAGGGGAGCGAGAAGGGAAAGGGTCCCGCAGGTGACACCATTTACCAGCACGGCTTTGCTCCCTGTTCTGTCCTCGCCAGCCAGTTACTGAGTCACAGCTGCTGCTGTCACCAAGCCGATGGTGGCCCCCAACGAGAAGGTTCCAAGACCCTGTTCCATTCTTTGGCCACTTTCCTGGAGTGCTACAGAAATCCCAGCTTTCCCCCCACTTCCTTCTCTTTCTCAGTCCTCTCCTCAGAGTGTTTATGGGGTCACAGAGGCCCCACAGTTCAGGCTTCTGGGGTGACTTAGCTTGTTCCAGGGCCTACCTCTTCCCTCCAAGTTTCCTCCTGTGACTTCCCGGGTCACTCCAGTCTTCCACCCTCTAATCCAGTGGTTCCCAACCTTGGCTGCACATTAGAAGTTTTTTGGGGTTTTTTGTTTGTTTGTTTGTTTGTTTGTTTTTAAAGCCCCAGTGGCCAAGCTCAATCCCAGACCAGTGAAATCAGAATTGAATTCTAGGGATGAGACTCAGGCATCTGTTATTTTAACCACTCTTCGGGTGGTTCCACTTGGCCACCAACATTAAGAACCTCTGACAGAGTCCAAGGTCAGAATTTTCTCCTTCAGCAAGACTGATCTCTCAGGAAGCACGTTCATTTTTATCTGGAACCCAACTCGTCTTTTATTTTGAGCCAAAAGTGTTCTCTCTAGCGTACCCAAATCCTAATTTACTGGTTTCTCCCAATTATGACCAGAGAATTTTCTGGAACAGTTACGTTCCCTGCTCTGGGGATCAAGCTCCACTTCTATTTCTGTAAGCACCTCCACAACCCAATCTATACATTAGGGAGCATAATTAAGCAGAGTACGGTGCTTGCTTCCAAGAGGCTAACCACGGACAATTTTAGGCTCTCAATGATTTTTTGCCAATTCCCAAATTCTACTACTAATCCCGATTTCATCAACTTGGGGCCACTTACTCTCATTCCTGCTAAGAGACAGACACTCATTTCTCACCATTTCTCTTATCTAAGAAGCTTAAGTACAGAACATTACCTCCCTGCAAGATTTTAGTCCATGTTTAGAAGGCTGCAGCAGGCTGACTCCTGGAATCTTGGGAAATAAACACTTTCACTAAAATGAAAATAATAAAATCAATTAAAAAAACACATGAAGTAGGCTTTCTGATCTCATCTAAATAACTTACTTTAAAAGATGGGTTTGTCATATGAGACTCTTAATCTCAGGAAACAAACTGAAGGCTGCTGGGGGGGAGGGGGTGTGGGAAGGAGAGGGTGGCTGGGTGATGGACATTGGGGAGGGTATGTGCTATGGTGAGTGCGGTGAATTGTGTAAGACACAGCCCTGTACCCCTGAAACAAATAATACATTATATGTTAATAAGAATTTTTTTTAAAAAGACGGGTCTGTAAGGATGGTACAATCGAGATAAACTCAACTAAAAGAACAGATGATTGAAGTGTGACTTTAGATCCGAGATGGATTTAATGCAAAACCAAAAACAATATCCTTTAAAAGGGAAGGACAAGACAATTTGGGGTAGAGAAAACATTTAACATTTCAATTTAGATTCAATTTATTTTATAGAAACAAATAAATCTTCATTTTAACATACAAATTGATAAAGTTGGGGCACCTCGGTAGTACAGTGTCCTACTGTTGGCTTTGGCTCAGATCATGGTTTCAGCGTCATGGGACTGTGCCCTGCATCAGGCTCTACACTCAGCAGAGAGCCTGCTTGAGATTCTCTCTCCCGTTGTCCCTCCCATGCTCTAAAAAATAAACAAATCTTTTTTAAAATTTTGATAGTAATACATGTGTATAATAAATAAATAAAGTGGACTTCGTGCTCAAAAAGTTTTAATCATAGGGATGCATAATAAGAAAAAGTTTGGATGCTGCTATTCTAAGCAATTGTAAAGTCTCAGTGTGCACAGAAAGCCAATGGTCAGCTTAGAAAGACAAGGAGATGGTGAAAATAGCAAGAGTTGGTCAGTGATTATCCAGCACTAGTGAGAAGCAGGGTGTCTTGAACAAAAGAATGCTTATCAGACACATATCAAAGTGTGTCCAGCTATTATGGCTTAAATGTCAATTCCTTCAAGTAATCCAGTTCCCTATGCCTGCAGTGGTACTTACAAGGCAATCTTCTGATGGTAATTTGACTTCTCATCCAAACGTCCCACCAAGGACATTATGGATATACCAGTCAAATCCTAACTCCAGGTCTGTTTGGAGACTCTATAAATTCACTAACTTTTTGGTTTATCAGGTAGTTTGGCAGTTTGGGTTAGGGTTTCTAGTAAGTTAAGTAAATGTGAGTCAGGTCTCTTGAGCCTGATAATCTCTGAAGGGATGTGAGACCCTGGTCCTCTCTGCAGCTCTGTCCTGGACACCATCTTGACACAGCACTGTGAGGTCCTCTCTAAGCCACTGGCCTCTTTCTTTGGCATCACTTCAACACATATAGAACTTGATTTGTCTGAAGTCTGGGTAGACCGGGTTTTCTTCGTCTACCTATGTTTTCAGCAAAGGTAAGTAGGTGTCATTGTTAGGTACCCAGTAGTAGAATCCCCAATACTACAGGACACACAAAACAAAGTACAGGTAGAAACAACCTGGGACCTGGGATGGAGTCCTGCATCAAGCTCCAAGCTGGGAGCCTGTTTTTCCCTCTTCCTCTGTCCCTCCCCACTGCTCATACTCTCTCTCTCTCTCTCTCTCTCTCAAATAAATAAATAAAATCTTTAAATTTTTTTTTTAAATGAAGATGAGGAGTGATCAAGATTTCCTGTGGATCTTCCCACCAGGATTTACTTCCACAGGTCACTGTTCTACATCTCATAAGTACGCTCCAAGTGCAAAGAAGAAAATTCAAAGGCTCATGAGACTCAGAGGTCTCACAGAGGTCCAGAGAAGTCACCTTCTGCAGCCAACAATCCACACCTCAGTTCATGATGGAAAACGGAGTTGTGAGCAGAGCCATCCTGATCCCCACCTCGTACCTCTCTGTAATTCCGATGACCCCAATATGACAAACATTTCACAATCAGAAGAAACTCAGAAAATTCCAGCAAATGTGATGATCTGGATGTTTAAAATATCTAGCAAATCTGTATAGGAAGGTTTAGATTCATAGAATTTTTGACCTGGAATATCTCACAAAATTTAAAGATTTAACTCTAACCTTGTATGGGCATAGGATTTTTGATAAGCTCCCTTCCCACTCAATTTGGGTAGAAATTTCCTCTATCCCCTCATTCCCAAACCTACCTACATAGCATCCGTTGCCCACTCTCTCCAAAGTTTGTTTGTTTTATTCTCTTCTCTCCTCTCATCCCCACCCACCATTCTCCTTCAGCTCCAAAAGTTTAAAATTGCTTTTCTGTGTAGTAATTGTATTGTAGAAATTCAATTGTAGAAATAGAATTTGTCATACCCTACATTCTTGTAACTCTTTAGTTTATAAGAAAAAAAAAATTATGCTTGGTCTTCCAAGCTCTGGTGCTAAATAATTAAAGAAAAGCTTTTGGAATTTGGAAAAATAGTAGCTTTTTTCTCTCAACTGCCTGGCTCTTGCAATCAATGCATGGCTTTCCCAACCAGCCAGTATTGCTGAAATGGGCATCAAGAGTCTATTTAGGCTGTCAATATCTCAACTTTGACTCTTTATTTCTTGTTGCTTTCCAACTGTAAAAATCCAAATCCTCCCTGAGGGCTTATCTCTGGGAGGATATTTGAAATAATGTTAAAAAAAAAAAAAAAGAAAGAAAGCATAGTGCCATTTATAGATCTAGAAACTAGCTGATAACTGAAACTTTCTATTCCATCAGTCTATGATTCTAGGACTTGAACCCAGCCAGCCCAGGGTGCTTGGTGATCTTCCCATGGCAATGGAGCATACCACTACCAATCTTTATTTCTTCCTATAAACTCCTCAGTGGCACCTCCTCCACTCTCTCCCTCTTTTCCATTTTCCTCATACGGTTGGGCAATGGTCTTTGGAAATCCTTGCCCAGTGGGTTGTCAATAGTGAAAGACAATGGCCAGGTGGCCCCTGAGTTCTGCATCACAACCTGAAATAAGACTATTCTCTGAACTCATGAAAACTTGATTTTGTCTCAAAGTTTCATGTGTATGTTCCATTGTCCTCCAAAACCAATGATTATTTCTTTTAAACATTGCAAATAAGTTTTAAATTACCTATCAAAAGTACTTACTTAGCTTGTTCTCCCAATCTCTGAATAAAACTGACCCTCCAGTATAAAACACGATGTTGGTTCTGTGACTACTAACTAATAGACTCTAACACGTTGTTGAGCACCCCCTGGTAATGGGTATACATTTCAAAAATATGTGTAGGTAATTTACCAACACTAAATATGTGTTGGTATTTCAGGCCCCAAAAGCACTGACTGTATTAGGGAGTTGAGACAATATTTGTGAAATTAATTACCTTGGAAGAGAAAAGAAAGAACCAACCACTTTGAGCAGGGTTGAAGATCTATTCAGAAAATGAGTAAAAATTATTTTGCTCATTGTTCAAAAATCTACCAGATCTTCAGCATTTGCTGTAGTCATATATTAATATCTACAACTCTGGAGCATATAATGAGGATAATATTTGGGGAATGATAAATCACCAAATTAATCGTTGTCTCTGGTTCCAGACCGTACTCGAATACCCAGAGCAAGAGTCATTTCCTATTCTGAGGTTTGGAATCCTAGATTTCCTTGGGACCACAGAGAAGTTGGTCCTTTCCACACCACAGAAAGGCTATAGGGCTGGCTGCTCTAGGAGCGAGAAAGTCTGTCACTTCCAATCAGAAGAATCATAGGGAAAGAGGAAGGAGAAAGGGTTGAGAAGACACAAGGGTATTTCCCCTTCCCATCTTGGGACCCTAACCCCAAAGAGGGACATTGTTTTGGTTTTCCACCCAGTGTAACAAATTAGCGCAAATTTAGTGGCTTAAAACAAAACACATTTATTCCCCTACATTTTCCATGGGTCCAAAGTCCAGGATGTCTTAGCCAGGTCCTCAACACGGGGTCCCTCAAGGCAAAACTCAAGGTGTTGACTTTCTTTCCATCTGGGAGGTCAAATAGAGAAAGATCTGCTTCCAAGCAAATTCCAATTGTTACCAGAATTCCTATTCTTACAACTATATGACCGGGTCCCATGTCCTGCTATCTGTCACCCAGGGATGGCCCTCAGCTCCCACTCCATAGGCTGTCTCACGCTTCCAAGGCCTCTGACTCATCTCTAACCTCAAGACCTGATTAAAGTGTTCGTGTGATTGTGTCTAACTGAAGAAAGGGGTAATCTCCCTCTCTTAAAATCAACTAATCTGCAAAATCCCTTCACAGCAGCACCTAGATTCATATTCTATTGAATACTGGGAAGAGATGTGAGCACACCAAGGACTGGGAATCTGGGGACATCTTAGAACTCTGCCTACCACACGCAGTCACAAACACCCAGCTTTGAATGAGACAGAAAACACCTGGGCTAGAGAATGCTTTCTCTTTCATCCTGGAGGTAGGTTTCAAGCCTCTGAGAAGAGCCTACACCTGCTGCTCCCATTCCTGATATGACAAGGGCAGTGATGGGCATTATGGGAGAAGTGGATAATCAAATGAGCCTAAGATAGTGCTTCTGGTTCCTCAAGTAAACCCCATGATGAAGCGATGACTCAGAAGTGCCCAAGCCTAAAGAGACATTCTGCAACGCCACTGAGGGCTGGTGACCTGGCCTGATGGCACAGCTAAGGGGATGGAGTAGGTGGGGGAATCTGGGATCAAGGGCCTCAAACAAGAACCAGAGACTCTAGAAGTGGGCCCCAGAGCAAGAGCCCAACCAAGCAATCCAAACCTGCCCAGTCCTCCTCACTCATTCTCCAAGACCACCCCCAAGACAGGCAGAAAGGATCCAGAGAATTTCACAGGGACCCAAAGACGTAGGCTCCTCTTCACTTGTGCAAATCTGGTGAACCATACCTTTCCTAGTTACACCAGTTCATTCTTGGAGAAGAGAGGGGAGCAGGGGAATTTGGAAAGCCTGAGCAATGGTCCTAAAGAGACTAAAGGGGATTCTCGGGCATAGGACTTTGAGTTTTAAAACTAGGGAAGTCCTGGTGAATGAAGATGTCAGCACCCTGTCAATGATTAAATTGAGCTAAGATTTTAAATTAAGTTGCACCAAATTGAGACACAGACGCAGACACACACACACACACACACACACACACACACGTACTACCTACCTCAGAAAGATTGAATCAGTGTAATAAAATAACAAGCTGCATTTTCTTTGCTCACCTAATTTGTAGTGCTAGTAAATTTCTAATTCTGCTTTACCATTTTTCTAAGCATTTTCACCCATATTCTCTCCCTTCATCCCCACGCCAGCCCTGTAACATAGACAGAAACAGACGATGGGAAGCATATGAAAGATAAGGCCAGGAGACTTGCCTAAAAGAATAGGACAGCTGTCCTTGAAGGCCGGCAGTGGAACCAGATTTTCTGATTCCAAGTTTTCAGCCTATGATGAATCTTTGGAACCTAAGAATTTACCATCTCTACTTCTCTGTTTCAGTGATTTGCTTAATCCCATTAATAAATTAAATCCTGAATATTCATCCATGTGAATTACTATTCATTCGGTGTCTATTGGCTGCTTGGCTGTGTCCAAGACCACAAGAGGACAGGTCACAGCTGAGCAACAGGCCCGGGGCGGGAGGTGGGCCTCACCTGCCTTCCTTTTGTGGATGACAATAGCAAAGCCAGAACAAAGAGCAGGTCCAGCCAGAACACTATCTCTGTATGATGCTTCCCCCTTGTGGCCAACTTGCCACTTTGGCCAGGAAGTAATGAATTCTCCAAAGGTCTTCCTTGCTAGGGATTACTCACCAACTCAGGAAAGAAGCCTGGGTCTCAGTCTAGGGGCCTTGAGGGGATCCCCACCAGCTCCTTGCCCACAGATTTTACATAAAATCCTTACCTTGGGGGTAAGGGAAGTGGAAGTTTGCTCACAATAAATCTGAAGTTTCAAAGATTTAGGCACACGAATGGAGTCTCCAGATTTCAGTCAGGAACTTTGTGGTTGCTCACGGACTGACTCTCTAAGACACAGTGCTTGCCTATCAGCCTCAACACCTGGTGAGGATGTCAGCAGGTTGTAAGCAATGGCTGGTGTCAAAGGATGGCTGGGAGAAGTGAGTTAGTTGGTGGATAACATGCCCTCCAACAGAGGCACCCCCAAACCCTCTTCCTTGTCATCCTTATCCTTCCATTATGCATATAGTCCTTCAATTTTATATGAATTTGAATAAAAGGATTTTTTGAAACTTCTATTTTTATTTATATAAAAAGGGCCCAGGGCCCCCTCCCAGCCACCTTGCCATCTCTAAGCCCCTCTTGTTCACTATCCTGGGGCCAGCAGAGGCTGCACGATTATAAGGTCCACAACCTCACTTGCCCATAGTGCCCAATTCAGGACCCTGGGGGATGGTATATAGGGGGCATGTTTAGCTTGGTATAGGGAGCCTTGTTCTACACAGTTTCCAACAAGAGCAGAACCAGTCTAAGATAGCAGAGTCTAAAGGTAGAAAAATGGGCAGATAAATGGTGGAAGAAGCGGCAGAAGAATCAGCAGCAAATTCCTGGATGAAGTTTTTCAAATCAGAAATGCCAAGAAGATAGTGCTACTTTAACCAATGGGTTAAAAGATGCTTCAGCTGAATTCATTTCACACTGGGTTTATATCTGTTGGTCCAGTTTAAGGCTAGCGTCCCAATGCAGAGGACATTCAGAGTACAGATGGCAAACACATTCCTATATTCTTTCCTACCACTGCACTGTTAATGAAGACAGGGATGTCAACAAATGATTTGGAGTTAATGAGTAAATGAATGAAGGATCATGTCATCGAATGAATAGGTACTAAGGGCTGTGCCACGTACCAGGGATACAGAAAGGAAGAAGACAGAGGAGCTCTGCCTCCAAGAAACTTACAACCGAGCAAGTAATTAGAAAGCTGATAAATTCGTAGGCTATGGGAGCCAAAAGCAATCTGGCATGGTTTAGGGATGCGTGGATCTGATATCTCAAAGAATATCTCAAAGAATTCATGGAGATTCATTAAACAAAGAGGTAGGAATCCAAGGAAAGAGCATTCCTAGCAGCAAGAACTGAGTACGCGAAGTTTGGTGTAAGATGGGGAAGATCTTACTTAGCTCATTAGCAAGACCATCGTGAAAACCAGAGCAAAGAAGAGTGATACAAAGTGATGTGGTCAGAGGCCAGATCACTCAGTGGCTTTTAGTCCTTGTTATTGATGGACTTTTCCCAAAGGGCAATAAGAAGTCATTGATTGGTAGCAAGCTATAGAGTGACATAATGGAGTTTGTGTTTTAAAAAAATAATAATCTGTCTGGCTGCTGTGTGGAGCACAGACTGGAGGGAGGGAAGGGTTGGCAAGGCTAGACTAGTTAAGAAGCTGGCGTGGCTGTCCAGATGAGAAGTGATGAGGGCTTGACCTGGTTGGTGGTTAGGCAGGCGCAGAGTAGGGGGAAGATTTGGGAGTGACTTAGAAAGAAGAACCAGAGAGTATAAATAACTGGGAGAAGATGTCAAGGATGACTTCCAGGTCTCGGGCTTGAGCAGCTGGTGCATGGACTCTAGAAGAGGAGCAGATTTCCGGGCTCATTTGGGAACCTCTTGAATTTGAGGATCCTATGTGTCCTCCACGAGGAGCTATCAAGTTGTAATTGGCTAGATGAGTCTGGAGCTCAGACAGAGCTCTTACTGGAAATAGAGAACACACTGATGGTAAATAAAGCCAGAGGAGTTCAAGATAAGAGAGGCGGAGTGACTCCACCTAACAGCCACTGAATAGAAAGGCATTCAGTGACTATATGAAGACAGCACAGCAACTCTCTGTGTGGTGATTCCTCTTGCAATTTGTTTTCTAAGCTCTGTATTCTTCTGGGCACTAGGGAATTGAATTTTCATATGTAGTGAAGGCAGCTAGTTAACTCCCCAAATCCATTCTCCCTTCTGCCTTAACAACAGACTCTAGCATTGTCAAAAAAACTCTGTGTGCCCAGCTAGAAAATGATATTTCCCAGCATCCTTTGCAGTAGGGTTGGCTAATGGGATACAAATGGAAGTTGCTGAATGAGACTTCTAAAAAAGCCCTCCAACAGGGGCTGACTCATCAAAAAGGCATGGGTCCTTTTGCTCTTCTACCTTCCTTTATTTTCTCCCTGGCGCTTGGGCCTGATGGCTGGAGATACAGTGGCCACCTTAGACCATGAGGTAATCTTGAAGATAGAAGCCACACACAAAAAGGTGGGATGGACAGAAAAAATAGTTCCTTAGTCTCTGATGACTGCAGAGCTACCACTCCAGTCTGGGTGATTTCCAGGTTTCTTTGATGGGAAATAAAAAATGAACCTCTACGTTGCATAAACTACTGATATTTGGATTTTGTGATTTATGCCATCAAACATAATCTAACTGGTAGATCATGTATGTGATACTCAGACAAGACAGTGAATTAAAGATCATGTAGAAATGCACAGGAAAGAAAAAGCAGGTTAGATTGCTGCATGAAGGAACGAAATGCTCTTTCATAAATATCATCAGGGTAATTTTCCACGTTTCTTTCAATGTCTTGAACTGGCAGTACAGGAGCCAAAGTAGATCAGCGCAGATACCACCCCTTGGGAGTCTATTAGCAATTGAACATCTTTGAATCACATGGGAATGTTAATTCTGTGTGCTGAAGAGAAATATAAAAATAGTGCTCGTTGTGATTAAGATCTAACAACTATAATTGAATAATTGTGAAGTTTAGAATATTTCAGGCAATTCAAAGAGTGCAATGTCTCAGTTACACAGATGCACACCCATTCTGTACAAAATACCCCCACAAAATTGCTGTGAAAATAAAATTTTAGAAAATATATATTTAAAGCTCATGGTAGTCTCCATTCCTTTTGGTTCCTTAATTCTTCTAGAATTCTATCCCCAGGTTGCCTGGCCAAAGAAGGGAGTGAGGGCTGAAATCCAGCTTGAATTTAATTCCAAAAGACTGCCCTGGGGTCAGGTGGGGTCAGCCTGGAAGCAGCGGCATGTTTCCCATTTGTCCACCCATAAGAGGCTTCCTTTAGAAATTGACACAATGAGGGCGTCTGGGTGGCTCAGTGGGTTGGGCCGCTGCCTTCGCTGCCTTCGGCTCAGGTCATGATCTCAGGGTCCTGGGATCGGGTCCCGCATCGGGCTCTCTGCTCAGCAGGGAGCCTGCTTCCTCCTCTCTCTCTCTGCCTACTTGTAATCTCTCTCTGTCAAATAAATAAATAAAATCTTAAAAAAAAAAAAAAAAGAAATTGACACAATGATATTTGATGTACTAGCTGTTTCTCTGGTGGATACATGGGCCCACCTTATTCCTCTCGCCTGAAAACCACATGGATTTAGATGGCGTTGAAGAAGTTGAAGAACAGGAAAGCATCCTAGCAGTCCCTCCAAACAGCAGAGAAGATGGAGGAAGTACTTGGATGGATGGAAATAAAGACAAGCGGTACCTCAAGAAGACAAATATGGGTAACCCAGGCAGAGCCATATCCATCCACTACATAAATATAATCCCCAATAGAAGAAAACCTCTCACTTCCAACAGAGACCAAGGAAATGAGGATGTGGCCAAAGGGGGAATACTGGGTTTCTTTAGAGCATCTCTTACTTTCTAGCAGCCCCTTGTGGTACTTGAAACAATCTACAGCTCCGGGCCTCTGTTCCAGGACCCACTCCCTGCTCTTGACCTTGAATACACTAGAACCCTGTCCTAGGCACAAGAATCTTAAAGACCTTGCAAGAAAAAGTTAATGGTAACCAAAATAAAACTAGCAGTGAGTCTATTTCCTACATACCAGTGAAACTCAATTCTGTAAGAGAACCAGTTAAGACTCTCTCTCCCCATCTTCATCTCTAGCTCTCTAGCTCTTTTGCTATCTCTCTCTCTTCTTTCTCCAAACATTAATAAAATCCTACTGTGTACCAACCCTGTGACTGTGACTTAGGTAAGTAGATGATTACAACCATACCATACATTTGTAGGGCAGAGAGGTAGCCCATAGACAAGGGTCAAATCATGAAAGACTCTTCGTATTTTGCTAAGAAATTTGAAGGAGATAGGGAGGCATGCAGTAGTCAGCAAAGATGTGATGTCATCATATCTGTCACTTAGCAGTGCTCATTCTGGGAACAGGGTGAAGTTGGGTTAGCATGGATATAGGGGAGAATGACATATTAGGAGAGAGCAAAGCCAAGAGAGTCTGACCCAAGGCAAAGGTAGCAGACATAAAGAAAGAAGAGAACACACTGAAGAGATACTTACTAGTAGAACTGAAGGGCTTAGCAGATGGCTTAGCTTTCTACCTAAAGCAACCAAGCAGCTGGTAGTACCAGTAGCTGATGTTACCAAGGTAGGAGGTTTGGAGAAGAGTAGGGGTATAGAGATTGCAAGAGGAATAATTTGATGAGGGCTCAAAATGGTTTACATGGGAAGAGCTTGGCATCTGGAGTCACTCCTGCCCTGATGCCACATGATTCTAACTGTATTTTCTTAGACTGTATTCATCCATTAATCACACGGCCAAACTAATGACCGAAGCTATCTATATCTTCCCCCATAATCCAAATTTCAAAGGTACACAAAAATCACATTACAAACCCTCCAACCAGTCCCAAGTCCATATCCCCAGCCCCTCCTTTATCCAACTCACACATACGATGTCGGTTTCCCCCATCTTAAAGCAGCCCAAACAACCAGGGACAGCCCTTAAGCCCCAAAGCCTGCTAGAATTATTCAAACTAGTGGGTCCTATGACATCTACCTTGCCCTGCCTTGCCTTTCTGGTAGAAATCCCAATAAGGTTGTATCTGTTCTACCTGTATTTTCTCCTTTTTATCTGCTTTCTGACTGACTCCGGTGCTTCCCATGTGGCCCTGCACAGTGTGGCTTGTGCCCCCCCTCCTCTCAGGAAATGTAAGAAATAAGAATCTTCTTTCAATGGCATTTGACTTCATGTCATCACTCAGTCCTCTTTATATTTATAAATTAAGGGTAAAAATAATCACACATCTTCCTGTATAATTCTAGACATGCTACTTTCTTTGAACTTTCTTTCATTTATCTAAAATATAAGAATAATAATAATGAGTTACTTCGTATGGTCGTCATGAGATTTACTTCAAATAGGTGATAACAGTCTTTGCACATTATGAACATGTTCATTATTATAATTAGCCCTCAAAAAAACTGATCTGCTAGTGTGTTTTCAGCAAAATCAGCTTCTGACTTTTTTTTCCCCTGAAAATATAGTCAACGAATCATTTTCATGAAGCATCATCCTTGTCCAGGTGAAGAATATATTGTCAGAACCAGGTAAATTCAAGCAACAGATACAGAGCTACAAGGAGTTATTGAATTGTTTGGACTTACTTGATGCAGCATCACATACAAAAGTGATTAATTTAGAAAGGGAAGATGAAAAGTGCTCCCTAGAATATAAAAGGATGGCTGGATTTGTGATCATTCTAGTTAGACCTTTTCAGGAGTCCAGCTAAACAGAACTTGGCCATTAAGCCTTTGTTTTTTTGTTTTGTTTTTGTTTTTGTTTTTGTTTTTTAAAGATTTTATTTATTTATTTGACAGACATCACAAGTAGGCAGAGTCAGGCAGAGAGAGAGGAGGAAGCAGGCTCCCTGCTGAGCTGAGAGCCCGATGTGGGACTCGATCCCAGGATCCTGGGATCATGACCTGAGCCGAAGGCAGAGGCTTTAACCCACTGAGCCACCCAGGTGCCCCCATTAAGCCTTTGTTAAATGCAATTGCTAGTTTATAAAAATTTCCCACCAGATTCTTAATTGTTGCTCTAAACACAATAAATGGAATAAATAATGTTTCAGGGAGGAAGGGGAGACAATCTATGTAGAGAGGGAATAAATAGAAAGAAAGAGAATAGAAATAGAGAAAGATATAGAGAAAAAAATAGAAATAGAAAAGAAAGAATAAATGGCCTTTTCCATAAGCAAAATGGCATTATTGTTGTTCCAGGAAATAACAAACTTTCCACAGAGAGCTCTCCATAGTTTCAAGATGCTAACAGGAAAGGGTTTGTCCAAGACTGTTCAGAGAGTATTAACCAAGATGGCGGAAATCTAGATTTCCTGAAACATTTAGTGCTAATTCCACTTGGTTCAGAACAAGAACAGATCACAGCAGGACAATGACCCGGGTGAGGTAAGTGAGATGCCAAGGGTGCAAAGTTTAAGGAGGCACTTGAGATTTCTGACTGTGAGTGCCCCCGATCCCCACCCCACAGTACAGCTACCAAGGATAAAGAATTTCCTTTCTAGCATCATTAACATAGAGAAGTTTCATCAAGTGGCTAGCCCTCAGCTGTAGCATAATCATAATGCAGACTATTGTGTGCTATACTCCATGCTGAAACATGCCTCTATGGATAGACTGGGTTCTTTGCCAAGTAGCCTCCATCAAAACCTAACGAGAGCCCTGAATTTGAAGAGGAATTGAGACTAAACAATGTTTGCTTATTCATACCAGAAGCGGAATAAATTCTCAATCTTAGTGAGGTGAAAGTCAATGTTTCTGAGAAATTCACCTCCACGTCTACAAATACAAATGTTGTCCTTATGACAGTAGCCACTACCCAACACCGCCCATGTACTTAATTCCTATAATAAATAAAGCACTAGCTCAGGATTTTGCCACTATTTTCCTCCCCTGTTGCCTCACTCCAAGCTTGGACAGCTTGCCAGTAAAGCTCTGGGTTTCCCATGCATATATGGTCAATTAATTTACAATGAAGGCCACAAGAATATACAATGGGAAAAGGATAGTCTTCAATAAATGGCTCTGGGAATACTAGACAGACATACAAAAGAATAAAACTGAACCACTGTCTTACACCTTACACAAAAAGAACTCAAAATGGATTAAGAACTTGAATGTAAGACCTAAAACAAGAAAACACAGGCAGAGTGTGCCTGGGTGGCTCAGTGGGTTAAGCCTCTGCCTTCGGCTCAGGTCATGATCTCAGGGTCCTGGGATCGAGCCCCACAGCCCTGCCCCCCTCTGCCTACTTGTGACCTCTGCCAAATAAATAAATAAATAAAATCTTTAAAAAAAAAAAAAAAAGAAAACACAAGCAGTAAGTTCCTTTGACATAGGTCTTAGAGACTTTTTTTTTTTTAATCTGTCTTCAAAGGCAAGGGCAACAAAAGCAAAAATAAATAAGGGAGACTACAAACTAAAAAGTTTCTGGGGGTACCTGGGTGGTTCACTGGGTTAAGGCCTCTGCCTTCGGCTCAGGTCATGATCCCAGGGTCCTGGGATGGAGCCCCACATCGGGTTCTCTGCTCAGCAGGGATCCTGCTTCCCCCTCTCTCTCTGCCTGCCTCTCTGCCTACTTGTGAACTCTCTGCCAAATATATAAAGTCTTAAAAAAAAAAGTTTCTGCAAATCAACAGAAACCATCAACAAAATGAAAAAGAAACCTGTCTAATGGGAGAAGTTACTTGCAAATCATATATCTGGTAAAGAGCTAATATACAAAATATACAAAGAACTCAAAACACTCAATAACAACAACAAAAACATCAGATTTAAAAATGGGCAGATATCTGTATAGATACATAAAAAGACATCCAGATGGCCACTGGGCACATGAAAAGATGCTCAACATCACTAATCATCAGGGAAATGCAAGTCAATATCACTATGGGATCTCCCTTACACCTGTCAAGATGCTATTACCAAAAAGACAAGAAATAGGGGTACCTGGGTGGCTCAGTAGGTTAAAGCCTCTGCCTTCCGCTTGGGTCATGATCCCGGGGGTCCTGGGATCAAGCCCTGCATTGGGCTCTCTGCTCAGTGGGGAGCCTGCTTCCTCCTCTCTCTCTCTGCCTGCCTCTCTGCCTACTTGTGATCTCTGTCTGTCAAACAAATAAATAAAATCTTAAAAAAAAAAAAAGACAAGAAATAACAAGTGTTGGTAAAGATGAAAAGGAAATCCTCTGTGCCCCATTGGTGAGAATGTAAAGGTGCAGCCAGCATGGAAAACAGTATGGAAGTTCCACAAAAAAATTAAAAATAGGCTGCCTGGGTGGCTCAGTGGGTTAAGCCTCTGCCTTCAGCTCAGGTCATGATCTCAGGGTCCTGAGATTGAGCCCCACATCAGGCTCTCTGCTCAGCAGGGAACCTGCTTCCTCCTCTCTCTCTGCCTGCTTCTCTGCCTACTTGTGATGTCTGTCTGTCAAATAGATAAATAAAATCTTTTTTAAAAAAATTAAATATAGAAATACCATATGAGGAGTGTTTTGTGGCTCAGTCGGTTAAGCATCTGCCTTCAGCTCAGGTAGTGATCTTGGGGTTCTAGGATTGAGCAGCACGTCAGGCTCCCTGCTCAGCGAGAAGTCTACGTCTCCCTCTCCCTCTGCCCCTCCCCTCACTCATGCTCTCTCTCTCAAATAAATAAATAAAATATTTTTTAAAACTCTTAATAAAGAAAGAATAAGAAATACCATATGATCAAACAATGCCATTTCTGGGTATCTATCCAAAGAAAACAGAACACTAACTCAAAAAGATATATGTACACTTAGGTTCACTACAGCATTTTTAATAATAGTTGAGATACAGAAACACCTAAGATGATGAATAAAGATATGGTGTGTGTGTGTGTGTGTGTGTGTGTGTGTGTGTGTGTGTGTGTATGAATGAAATCTTGCCATTTGTGACAGCATAGGTGGACCTTGAAGGTATTATGCTAGGTGAAATAAGTCAGAGAAAGACATACAGCACATGAGAGCACCTGGGTGGCTCAGTGGGTTAAGCCGCTGCCTTTGGCTCAGGTCATGATCTCAGGGTCCTGGGATCGAGTCCCGCATCAGGCTCTCTGCTCAGCAGGGAGCCTGCTTCCTCCTCGCTCTCTGCCTGCCTCTCTGCCTACTTGTGATCTTCATCTGTCAAATAAATAAATAAAATCTTTAAAAAAAAACATATAGCACATGATCTCACTTACACATGGAATATAAAAAACAAAATAAACTCATAGATACAAAGAATAGACTTGTGGTTACCAGAAGGAAAGAAAGTGGGGAGGGGATAAAATGAGTGAAGAAGTACAAACTTTCAGTTATAAAATAAGCAAGTTATGTGAATGTAATGTATAGCACAGGGAGTAGAGTCAATGATATTGTAGTAACCTTGTATGGGGACAGATAGACACTAGACTTTCGGAGGTGATCATTATGCAATGTATACAAAGACTGAATCACTGTTGTACACTTGAAACTAATACAACATTGTATGTCAATTAGACTTCAATTATTTAAAAAATTGGGGGTATTCAAAATAAGTAATGTAATTCTTCCCATAAGTCTGAAAGGAATGTTATGATAAATGAGGGCATTCAACAGAAGGTTTGATTTGGGGGGATTTAAGAAAAGCTCTATTTAAACACTTCCCAGTACTTCGCAAATGTGTCCTACTAAATACCTCCCATACAGAGACGTCTGGGTTGATTAGTCAGTTAAGCAGCTGCCTTCAGCTCAGATCTTGATCCCTGGGTCCTTGGATCAAGTCCCACATAGGGCCCCTTGCTCAGCAGGGAGTCTGCTTCTCCCTCCACCCGTCACTCCCCCTGATTGTAGGCTCTCTCTGACAAATAAATAAATAAAATCATTTTTTTAAAAAACCCTCTGCAATCACTGTCATGATTGTTTTTCTTTTTCACTAGAGAAAAAAACAGCCATTATGTAATAGGCATTTTAGATTAGTGCACATAGGCGGGAGCTTTGGGATCAACATTGAATTTGGCCTCCAGAATTGCCAGAGACTTAAGTGCTGCTTTCTCAATTCTTCTGCTGCCTGCAACAAATATTTACTAGGCTTTTACTCTGAACTAGGCACTATTCTAGGAACCAGGATATATCAGTGAAGAAAACAGATATGTATCTTGTAAGCATACAGCTTACATTCTAGCAGAGGAGACAGAAAATAACAATGAATATATCAATAAATTATATATGAGATACTTGTAAGTAGAGGAAAAAAGAAAAAGTAGAGCAAAGTAGGTGGAAAAGGAAGTGCTGGAGGTAAGGGTAAGGGGCAGTGTCGGGGGCCCAGGGGGCGGTGGTACCAATGTCCATATTAAACAGGAGGTCAGGTTTGGCCTCATGGGAAAAGTGAAATTGCAAAGACACATGGAAGAAATGAGGGAACTATCCAAGCATAGCTGGGGACGAGGATTCCAATTCAAAAGCTTTAACATGAGTGGGTCCTTGTGTTCCAGCAACAGCAATGAGGCCAGTGAGGTTGGAAAGGAGTGAACAAAGGGAAGAGGAGAAGAAGTCAGAGGGATGGCAGAGACCAGACCTTGAAGGGCCTTGACTCCTATTTTCAACACGTTATGTTTTACTCTGAGTAAAATGGAGAACCATTATAGGGTTTTGAGCCGAGGGTGTAACTGCGATCTGACTTCATTTTAAAAAGATCACTCGGGCTGTGGTATTGAAAACAGTCTACTGTGGGAGAGAAGAGAGCAGAGAAAAGGGCCTTGGTAACCCAATGGGGCCTTGGTCCATGGTGGCAGCAAGGCAGGTAGTGAGAAGTGGCCAGATTATGAATCCATCTGGTTAGGCTTCAGGTAGAACCAAAGTCTTGGCAGATTAATTTCAGAGTGTGAGAAAAAGAGAGTTGTCAAGAATGACTCCAAGATTTGGAGCATAAGCAACTGGAAGGTTAGAGCTGTCAACACACAGATGAGGGAGACTGAAGACAGATCAAGCTTGAGGGAAGAAGTGAGAGTCAAGTTTTCAAGTTAAGAGGTCGGGGCACCTGGGTGGCTTGGTGGGTTAAGCCTCTGCCTTCAGCTCAGGTCAAGATCCCAGGGTCCTAGGATCGAGCCCCACATCTGGCTCTCTGCTCAGCAGGGAACCTACTGCCCCCTGCCATCCCCCTCCTACCTGCCTCTCTGCCTACTTGTGATCTCTGTCTGTCAAATAAATAAATTTAAAAATACATAATAAAGTTAAGAGGTCAACTATTTGACATGCACATGAAGATGCTGAGGATGCAGTTGGACACATGAATCTGTAGTTTAGGAAAAAGGACTGGCTTGGAAATATGCATTTAGAAATTGCCAGCACATAGATGGTATTTGATGCCATGAACTTAGATAAGACCAGGAAAAAAATGAGGTTCAGAATTTGCCTGGGGCACTCCAATATAAACAAAGTCCGGGAGAAGAGAAGGATTAGTAGAGAGACTGATTAAAATCAACCAGTAGGGATGTCTGGGTGGCTCAGTCAGTGAAGCATCTGCCTTCTGCTCCAGTCATGATCTCAACTTCCTGGGACCAAACCCTGCATCCAGCCCCACACTGGGCTCCCTGCTCCATGTGGAACCTGCTTCTCCTTCTCCCTCTCCTCCCACTCATGCTCACTCTCTCAAATAAATAAATAAATAAATAAACTCAACCAGTAGTGCAGGATGAAAATGAAGAGACGTTGATATCTTGGAAGCCCAGTTAAGAAAGTTGTTACAGGTTGGAATTATAGAGATCCCCGTACAACTTTTTTACTTGTTACAAAAAGGTTGCAACACTTATGAATGAATTTATTGTAAGTGATGGAAAACATGAAAATAGTCGCTTGAACTTGTGTTTTTTTAACAACGAAAAAAGGGGGATTAGATAGGTCAGAGCTAATGTACTTGTTCAAGAATGTCATCAGGAAGCCTGTTGCAGTGTCCTCGACTGCCATTTTTAGGACGTGATTTTGAACGTCATGGTCAAAAATGACTGCCGCCACCCTAGGAATTGTCTTCAAGTTCCAGGAAGGAAAAAATGGGAATCCTGGACAATGTAAGAAAGATAAAACCTTTTTCTCATCTTTGCCTTTTTAATGCAATAAGGAAGTCCTCCCTAGAAACTACACCCACATCTGATTGGTCAGGATCATGTCACATGGCCAAACTCTAGCTGCAAGGGAATTTGAGTGCTTTGCCTTCCAACCTTGGTATTTTTAAAAAGCAACAAAAGCATACAGAAAGATGTTGAGTGAGCCAATCTATAATATCTGCTACAGAGATTAAGAAACCATGCAGAGATAAAGGTCTCATGATTGTAGAAGTAGATGGGAAGTCGGGAGATTCCAAGGCAATATCTCTCTAATAAATGAGTGTTTCTTAATGAACTATATCTAAGAGTTATAACCAGATACTGTGCTCCTGTTTCCATGTGCACCTTATTTTGCCTTTGTTTTGATCAATATCCAAGAATTTCACACATGACAGTACTTTCTTTTTTTTTTTTCTTTCTTTCTTTTTTTTTTTTAAACTCTCTTGGACCAATACTATTCTCACTTAAAATGCTATCAGCTAAAAGGATGACTTCAAGACCCAAACCAACTTTCAGCCTTAATACCACTTTTGGTTTATGGGAATGACTGGCCCTGTCCCTGCCTTTCAAAGATCTTCTATCTGTGGACTACAGCTATTAAATATTCATGAGCATGCTTTAAAAGGAAATGTCAATTCATGAACCCTGGCTTATCGTTCTTTTGGCTTAGAATGCTCTTACCTTCTTCTCTCTCTGGAAAAAAGTCATTCAAAGGCCAGCTCTAACACTTCTCTGCAACACCCCCTTCATTGATTAAAGGCTCTTTTCTCTATACTCTGGTAATACTTTGAATTACATATCATTACTACACTTTACCAACATTTGTAGGATGCATCTAAATTAACTCTTATAAGAAAACCTAAAGCATTAAAACTGTACGTTAGGAAGTGTAATGTCTCACAAAAATTATCTAAGCTTCTATCTTAAGAAACTAGAAAAGAACAAATTAAGCCTAAAGTAAGCAGAAGGAAAAAAGTATTAGAGTAGAAGTCAATAAAATAGAAGCAGGACAACAATAGAGAACAGATAAACAATGAAACCAAAAGCTGATTTTTTTGAAATTATTTTTAAAATTAACACACAACTGTGACTATCCTCAATTAAAAAAGGAAGAAGACACAAATTATCAATATCATGAATGAACAAGGAGAAAACACTACAGATCTTATAAAAAAGAATAAGAATGTTATCAATAACTTCATGTTAATAAAGTCAAAAACTTTCTCCTAATACATTCATAACTGATACAGACAAATTCCTTCAAACACAAACTACCCAACTTACTCAAAAAGAATCAGAAAGATTGAAGAGCCCTGTATTTATTAAAGAAATTGAATTCATAATTTGCAACGCTACAACAAAGAAACTTCCAGGACCAGGTGGCTTCTATGGTGAATTATATAATACCAATTCTACACAAACTCTTCTAGAATATAGAGGAGAAGGAAACATGTCACAACTCATTATATAAAGCCACTTATTACCTTTATACAAACCAAGAAAAAGAAATGACAAGAGTAGAAAATTACAATTATAGAAAACAGAAAAAAGTCAATATTCATCATGAACAAGGATGGAATGTTTATATATATATATATATATATCTTTTAGAACAGTGTATTCTGTGCTTCAAGTAAAAAATGTTCTTGTTGAAAAAATTAACTTTAACTGAGGGTACTTGTTTAAAATAAAGCATATCAGAGGGGAGGTAGGTGGATAGATGAGTAAAATAGGTGAAGGGGAATAAGAGTACACTTAAAATGATGAGCACTGAGTAATATAAAGAATTGTTGGATCACTATATTGTACACCTGAAACTGAAAACACTGAATGTTATCTATACTATAATTAAAATTAAAAACAATAAAAAATAAAATTTTAAAAATGAGAATAAAAAATAAAAGACCCCTAGAACAAAAACAGACCCCAGCCATTAAGTACCTGAAGGGGAAACATTTTGATAAAGACACCTGAGGATTCTATAAGCAACAAGGACATTAGCTAAGTGACTGTACTATGCTGGCTAAGAGTCTTATTTTTTAATTTTTTTATTTTAAATTTTTAAAATTTTTTTTCAGTGTTCCAAGATTGTTTATGCACCACACCCAGTGCTCCATGCAATACATGCCCTCCTTAATATCCACCACGAGACTCACCCTAACCCCCACCTCCCTCCCCTCCAAAACCCTCAATTTGTTTCTCAGTGTTCACAGTCTCTCATGGTTTGTCTCCCTCTCCAATTTCCCCCAACCACTTCTCCTCTCCTTCTCCCAGTGTCCTCTGTGTTATTCCTTATGCTCCACAAGTAAATGAAACCTTATGATAATTGACTTTCTCTGCTCGACTTATTTCACTCAGCATAATCTCCTCCAGTCATCCATGCTGATACAAAAGTTGGGTATTCATCCTTTCTGTTGGAGGCATAATACTCCATGTATATATGGACCATATCCTCTTTATCCATTCGCCTGTTGAAGGGCATCTTGGCTCAAGGAAATGTTGAAAAAGAAAAACAAAACTGGGAGCATCACGCTGCCTGATTTCAAGCTTTACGATAAAGCTGTGATCATTGCTGCTATAAATATTGGGGTACAGATGGCCCTTATTTTCACTACACCTGTATCTTTGGGGTCAATACCCAGTAGTGCAATTGCAGGGTCATAGGGAAGTTCTATTTTTAATTTCTTAAGGAATCTCCACACTTCTCCAAAGAGGCTGCACCAACATGCATTCCCACCAACAATGTGAGACAGTTCCCTTTTCTCCACATCCCCTCCAACACATGTTGTTTCCTGTCTTGCTAATTTTGGCCATTCTAACTGGTGTAAGGTGATATCTCAATGTGGTTTTAATTTGAATCTCCCTGAGGGCTAGTGATGATGAACATTTTTTCATGTGTCTGATAGCCATTTGTATGTCTTCATTGGAGAAGTGTCTGTTCATATCTTCTGCCCATTTTTTGATATGATTGTCTGTTTTGTGTGTGTTGAGTTTGAGGAATTCTTTATAGATCCCAGATATCAACCTTTTGTCTGTACTGTCATTTGCAAATATCTTCTCCCATTCCATGGGTTGCCTCTTTGTTTTCTTGACTGTTTCCTTTGCTGTGCAGAAGCTTTTGATTTTGATGAAGTCCCAAAAGTTTATTTTCGCTTTTGTTTCCTTTGCCTTTGGAGACATATCTTGAAAGAAGTTGCTGTGGCTGATATCAAAGAGATTACTGCCTATGTTCTCCTCTAGGATTCTGATGGATTCCTATTTCATGTTGAGGTCTTTTATCCAAAAGAACCAAGATGCCCTTCAATGGATGAATGGCTAAGGAAGATGTGGTCCATACAAACTATGGAGTATTATGCCTCCATCAGAAAGGACGAATACCCAACTTTTGTAGCAACATGGACGGTACTCGAAGAGATTATGCTGAGTGAAATAAATCAAGCAGAGAGAGTCAATTATCATATGGTTTCACTTATTTGTGGAGCATAACAAATAGCATGGAGGACATGGGGAGTTAGAGAGGAGAAGGGAGTTGGGGGAAATTGGAAGGGGAGGTGAACCATGAGAGACTATGGACTCTGAAAAACAATCTGAGGGTTTTGAAGGGGTGGGGGGTGGGAGGTCGGGGTACCAGGTGGTGGGTATTAGAGAGGGCACAGATTGCATGAAGCACTGGGTGTGGTGCAAAAATAATGAATACTGTTATGCTGAAAATAAATAAAAATAAATTAAAAAAAAAAAAAAAAGCTGTGATCACCAAGACAGCATGGTACTGGCACAAAAAGACACAAAGACCAGTGGAACAGAGTAGAGAGACCAGATATGGACCTGCAACTCTAGGTCAACTAATGTTGTACAAAGCAGGAAAAAATATAACAGTGGAAAAAAGACAGCCTCTTCAATAAATTGTGCTGGGAAAATTGGACAGCTATGTATAGAAGAATGAAACTCGACCATTCTCTCACACTATACACAAAGATAAACTCAAAGTGGTTAAAAGACCTCAGTGTGAGGCAGGAATCTATCAAAATCCAAGAGAACATAGTAACCTGTTTGACATCAGCCACAGCAACTTCTTTCAAGATATATCCCCAGAGGCAAAGGAAACAAAAGCGAAAATGAACTTTGGGACTTCATCAAGATCAAAAGTTTCTGCATAGCAAAGGAAACAGTCAACAAAACAAGGAGGCCCATTCCCATGGAATGGGAGAAGATATTGTCAAATGACAGTACAGACAAAGGGCTGATATCCAAGATCTATAAGGAGAACTCCTCAAACTCAACACACATAAAACAGATAATCATATCCAAAAAATGGGCAGAGGACTCACAGACCTGTACCCCTGGGGCTAATAATACATTATATGTTTATTAAAAAATTAAAATATTTTTTAAAAAATGGGCAGAAGACACAGACACTTCTCCAAAGAGGGCATACAAATGGCTAACAGACACATGAAAAAATGTTCATCATCATTAGCCATCAGGGAGATTCAAATCAAAACCACATTAAGATACCACCTTACACCAGTTAAAATGGCCAAAATCAACAGGTTAGTAAACAACAAGTGTTGGAGAGGATGTGGAGAAAGGGGAACCCTCTTACACTGTTGGTGGGAATGCAAGTTGGTGCAGCCTCTTTGGAGAAGTGTGGAGATTCCTTAAGAAATTAAAAATAGAGCTTCCCTATGACCCTGCAATTGCGCTACTGGGTATTGACCCCAAAGATACAGATGTAGTGAAAATAAGGGCCATCTGTACCCCAAATGTTCATAGCAGCAATGGCCACAGTCGCCAAACTGTGGCAAAGAATCTTGTGGGGTAAAATCAAGTTGGTGATCAATAAAGCTGTTTCGAGAAGGAAAAGAACAATTCTTAACAAAATATTAGCATACTGAATCCAGCAATATATAAAAAGAATAATAAATTATAGTTAAGGGTATTTTAACCCAGGAATGTAAGAATCCTTGACTTTTGGAAAGCAGTCAATGTAACTAACCAAACTAACAAATGAAAAAAGAGAAAGTATATGATAATCTCAATAGATGCAGAAAAAAGCCTTCCTAATAAACTGTTTTCATTCAACTTTGTACTGGAATTCCTAACCAGCGCAATAAGGCAAGTAAAACAAAAGCATTCCAAATCGGAAAGGAAGAAGTATAATTGTCTTTACTTATACATAACATCATTTTCTATGTAAAAAAAAAATATATATATATATATATATGCTGAGTTAGTGTCAAGAACTATGAAGGGTCTAAGATTTTATTGTACTTGGAAGCTTACAGGTTGGACCACCACAGTTTCATGGATGCTTCCAGAAAATACAAGAGACTCCTGGATCAGAAACAAGGGACTTTACTACCCACAATCCAGTAAACAGCATGAGCTTGACATTTATGTCAGTTTTCCCTGCATCCTGAACCCTGTAAGGGTAATGCAAGGTGGCCTGGGTGGGTGCTCAGAGGCAACCGTCCTCACAGGCAAGAACCTTGAGCTTAGGAAGCACCAGTGTTTTACGATAGGCTGCAAGCACATCTGACCAACATCTGTGCCAGAAGGGGACACCATCAAATAAATCTGCTTTCTGCTCTCGAGAGAAACTATTTCCATCTTCCGTGATGTAGAGATCTTATGTATTGTATTACTTCTGAATCCCAGGGCCTGTAACAGTGCCTAGCTCAATAACATCTAAGGATAGGGGGGTAAAATTGGGGGAGGATGGATGTGAAGGTGGCTGTGAAGTGTGTGGAATCAAGCTAGGACAGAGGCTGGAGGAAGCAAGTCCACAGGTCTCACTACCCCAGCCCTACCTTCCCATTCTCAAATGTTCCGACAACACTTTGTGTCCTCTAGTTGCAGGAAAGCTTTAGTTTTACCAGAAGTCTCCATTAAGCTATACTCATATCGTATAGATTATTCACGATATACTACTCCAGCTTTTTGTTACCCCCAAGTATAGACTGTGGCCCTCCACCCACCACCTTTTCTGCTAGGTGCTGCTCTGCTCTGTGATGCCATGTTCCCCTCAGGGAATTAGCCAGTTGGAATCAACTCTGCCAGCTGCCTCAGTGAGGCTTAAATATTCTAGAGATCAACTAAACAAAGAAGAGGCTGTTCTCTAATAGTATTTGTTGAAGAGATTAATTAAAAAATGACTTTCTGTGGCCAGATCATTACCATCATGTTCCTCATGCATTTTCCATATTTAGAAAACCGACCCTAACCCCTCTAGGGAAAAAAGAAAGGATTTCTAATAATCTCAGGCTAACGCAGGATACTTTGGAACTGTCTTCATACATGCCAGGTATTACATGCAACCCTGTGGGATGGTAAGCTCAGCCAAATGAAAAGTGTAATGGAATACTCAAGTCAGAGAAGAAAAAGGTTTTCTTCATTTCAAAGAGTTACTTAATTTCTAATCAAGTCTAAAACTTTGACCAACCCAACAATCTGCAGCTCGAGCACCACACAGAAAATTCTGGATCCAATTCTGTTTGGAGCAGTCAGCATGAAATGTAATGAAATTCAAAATAGACAGGATACACATGCTCCAGAGGGAAGTCATTAATACCCATGAATAATGATAAAGCAAAATACCATCTGCCAGGATAATGTGGCAAATCTTTTTAAAATTCCAATTAGCCTTTAAACCAGAAACAGGGAGCAAATATGCTCCCCCTGCCATGTGAAACCATGTGTCCTTGATAACTCCATTGCTTTACATGTAGACTAAAATGTGGTTGATGGAAACATTACCCACATAGGAATAGATTTTGGAAGATGCGTTCATTATTCCTTAGGACATTGATGCTATTTATGTAGCTGGGTAGAACAGAACATTAAAATCTGCTAATAAGGCTATATTATACATATATTCACATATATTAAATTGTAGGGGTGAAAAAAATTGTGTTATTAGCACAGTATATTAATTTTGCTATAACAACGTGGTTGGGTTTAATCCTTGTATGTATTTGGAGTCAGAGATAATGAAGCATTTCTATTGCCATTATCCTGGGGGAAATTGCCTAGTTTATGATGGATTCAGGTATTTTAAGTCATTTTCTTGAGCTGCATTTTATGAGGCATATAACTATTAGAGTCATAATATTATTAGAGCTATTGTAGTATAGCCTAAAAAGAAATTATTATAAACGTGTGAAATGCTTCTACACGCCAACTAGTCCATCACTTGTCTTTTGAAGTATCTCAAGAAGCAAAGCAACCTACTTCTGAACACGAACCCTTTCTCCGGATCTCTTGCTTTCCCATGGTCCCGTACGGTATAAACACTGGAATTAGTATATTCAGAATTTCTAGCCTTGGTGCTCTCATTACTCAGCTGTATGGTTTTTGCAAGTCACTTGGTTTCCTCCTCAAATGTCTTCCCTGCCTCAACGTGCTATCTTAAGAATCAAAAAAAGTAAATGTGAAAAGGATCTTTGACAGAGTTTTAAAACCATCTAATAGTCGTAACTGGGTGATGGGCATTAAGGAGGGCATGTGACATGACGGGTGCCGGGTGTTACACGCAACTGATGAGTCACTCAAGGATACATCTGAAACTAATGACATGGGCTAATAGGTGCGCTCATTGAATTCAAATAAAAAAACAAACCCTCCAATAGTGAAAGTTGTTCTTACTGGCATGAGGAGATAAAATAGGCCACATTGTATTATATTAAGAGGTAGAATTATACATTAAAAAGGAGAATAGAAAGATCACTCTGCAGGCTGAGCGCCTTATGTGGATGCTAGATCACGTCTCCTTATTGGGGCTGGAATGGAAGCAGAGTCAATACCCAGCCTGCAATCCACACCTTCCAACTGAACTCCATGGAGGTGAACTTTGATCTTCAGGCTAATAGAATATGGGTAATAAGTCGGAATTATATTGGAGTAGGGTGCTACATTCCAATTATTAGTAACAATCATTTCCATGATCCAGAAATTGAAAATAAGTTAAAATGTTATCGTTTTTGTGGTTTTTATTTTATTTATTGGACAGAAGAGTGGGAGAGCCCAAGCAGGGTGAACAATATAGGGACAGGGAGAAGCAGGCTTCCCGCTGAGCAGGGAGCCCGATGCAGGGCTTAATCCCAGGACCCTGGGATCATGACCTGAGCGGAAGGCAGATGCTTAACCATTTCAGCCACCGAGGTGCCCCTCTAATTTTTGTTCTTTAAATCCTGAAGTCATTTAATTCAGCACGCTTTAGAACACAAAAACCAACATCTTCCCAACACTTAATATACTGCAATGAGCAATGAAAGGCAGAGAAAACCCTAGAAAACTAGGGTTCCTAAAATAATGTGCAAATCAGGTGATTCAAAAATTTACTGGGACAATCATACAGGAAGACTTGGGCTTAATATCAACTTATTTCTGCAAACCCTTTGGCCTTGCAAAATTTCATTTCTAGAATTCTGTCCTAGTGAAACACTACAATGTGTGCACAAGGACGTGTGTGCAAAGAGCTTCATGAAGTCATTCCATAGCAAAGCCTGGGAACCATAAAGGCACCTAGAACATGATCGCATTGATTCTAGAACCATTGATTACCATCGCATTGACTCATGGGAACCATAAAGACACCTAGAGAAACATGATCGCATTGATTACATTCACATGTGGAACATGAGGGAAGCCTGTCTACAGGGACTTCTCACGGAGATCTCTAAAACATAGCATTGACAGAGAAGAGCAGCATAAAGTCTGATAAGGATGTGTCAGTATAGTTTCATCAACTGTAACAGATGTGCCACTCTGGGAGATGCTGATGATGGGAAAGGCAAGAGGTAGAAGGGAACCTCTGTGCCTCCCGTTCAATTTGCTGTGAACCTAAAACTGCTCTAGAAAATAAAAAAGTCTGTTTAAAAAAAAAAAAAAAAGGTGGGGGGAAGCACTTTAGAAAGCATTATGGAGGCATCTGGGTGACTCAGTTAAGCGTCTGACTGCTGGTTAAGCTTCTGACTCTTGGTTTCAGCTCAGGTCATGATCACAAGGTCATGGGCCTTGCATTGGGCTCTGCACTCAGTGAGGAGTCTGCTGGAGGGTCCCTCCCTCTCTCCCCCTCCAACCCAGTTCATGTGCACATGCTCTCTCCCATGCTCATGCTCTAAAATAAAAATAAATAAAATCTTTTCCTAAAAACAGAAGTAAATCTCATTTAGGTAAAATACAAAGCAAAAATACAGATGTATCTGTATGTATAAAAACAGATGCACAGAAAGGGAACTGGAAAGAGAGAAGATGCGTTTCTGCTTCTGGGAACCAGCACGGGGACAGGGAAGAGGTTAGAATGAAAAAACTGTCATCTTTTGTATTACAACTATGTACCATGTTTGAAGGTTGTAGACAGTAAACGCAGTCCTGTACTCCTTCTGCAGGGGAGAAAAATACCATGCAATACGACGCTATTAAAATAAATAGTAGATCAGAGATGTAACCACATACTCATCATCTTTAAGACAAATCCTGGGTCTGAAAACTAACCAGCTCAAATAATGTTTCAATCTTAAATTTCCTATTGGTTTCATCGAAACCCTATTATGGAGTCCCACTGAAATGTTGCTAACAAAGCAAATTGCACAGGATAGCTTTAGATTTCCGGGATTCAGCTAAAGACCAAAATGCTAGAACCTCAGCATAACTTTAAATTATATATATCATTTATTGAAATATAAAGATCTTCATTTACACGTTTTAAAACAAAAGCACAAATGGGGCATTTTGTAATACATTTTTTTTTTATCAGTAGACCCTATTGAGTTATGTCTCACACATTCGCCACACCACTATTTTGGAAACACTGACGTTATTTTTCTCTTTATTTTTCTAAAATATAAATTTTGGACATTCAAAAGTGCAACAGTCATTGTGCCTATGGGGAATATCACAGTCAAAAAAATATAAACCAAGGCAGTGATACAGCTCTGTCATAAATGTTTTGGCAGTATTCTCCAAGTCTACATAGAAATACATATATACATATTGATGTATAACATCATTTTATCTCATGTCCCTCTTCACAAAAATAGGACCATTTGTACAGATCGGCAGACCACATTTTAAGGACATCATCGACCATTTAAAAAAGTCACAAATTGTGTTTCTCAGGCCAGCTTTGATTGTCTTCATAAAAATAGAAAGCAGGGAGGATTGGCCAATTTTCATCTGGGGACTTTGCAGGAGGCCAAAAAGGAAATCAAATCTGTAATACACTGAATACACAGTAAAAAAATTTTTTTTAAAAATGCAGTCACACATAAGCTCAGGTGGAGTATTCATTAGGACTGGAACGTACTCGTCTGAGAATTTTCATCCAGCCTCATGATGTCATGCAGAACTCCAAGGAACATCAAAATGCAAAGCACCAGCAAAAGAAGGCTGTACAACAGACAGGGAGCGATCAACAGAATGCTTGAGCTGTGATTCTAGAAACACGAATGTATTTCAAGTCTAATTGGCTCTACAGAACCTAGTCAGATTTTCTGTTTTTAATTGGCCAATCTGGCTCAGTCTTCACACTCAGTATGAAAACGGGGGAGAAGAAAGTTGGGGCTTGCATTGAGACTGCACCCGTGGGGAGTCAAGGACCTTGTTTGTTACCGCTGCTGCGTCTTCCAACGCCATCACCTGCCAGGAGCACACGCCGTGATTGCACTAATCGCAGCCCAGGTTTTTTTCACACGGTGTCAGCAATTAAGCGCTACTGCGAAGAATGCCAATGAACCCACACCAATCAGTTTGACAGTTTGGATGATGTGACAATTTGTCCTGCTGTCTCACCCCACAATTTCGGCAAAACTTAAAAGATCATTTTTTCACCCAAATATCAACCTGGTGACACAGAGACTTGGGATACTGAATTGCATCATTTTCATGCATGCCTCAGGGGGCAAGTCCAGGGGGCAAGTCCAGTGCCTCAATGCAGCTGGAAGCAGCGTCTTTACTCCTAGAGGACCTGCCAAATAAGGTTTGACTCTCTCAGCCTCAGCTAAGACTGGAAAGTTAAACGAAAGGCAGCAATTGCTGGATGGAGGGCACTGAATGTCACTGACCCAGAGACAAGGATTTAAATAGTAGGCTTCTGGCATGGCTGACTTCTAGCCCAGTTCCAAATTTCAAATGATCTGTTTCCCATGGCAACTTCCTGGAACCTAAGCAGGTGTTTCCCAAACCTGGCTCATCAGAACAGCCAAGCAATTTATAAAAATACAAGGTTCCTGCTCCTGCCAGACTCGGTAATTCAGAGGCTCTAAGGTGGGGATCTAGAATTTGGTGATCCTGGTTACATTTGGGAACCAAGGACCTAAGCTAACACATACGCCTGTGTGTTCTCCCAGCTGAACCAAAGGGGGCCATAGTCAAGGCATCCTTCTGACTCTTCTAGGGTTTGTAAAATTTTTTAAAAATACAGATGCTGGGATGCACCAGAGTCACCAGGCATAAAAATGGCCTCTGCAAATTCAGTCTATTTTGCTGATGATTGTATTTAGTCACATTAGGCATGGGCTTATGCCTTCATATTGAGAACATTTCGGATTTAGGGGTTTTGTTTCTTTCAAATCCCATCACCTCAGAGGGTGATTAATTGTTTTTAGTACAATGGATTAGGGAACCTATTCAGTCTACAGTTTAAAACACTTGACTTGCTGGAAGACGCTACTTTTACTCTGTTCTCTATGTTCAACTAAATTTAATCCACTAAAGCTATTACCATATTTTCTAGAGAAACATCGGTTATTTGATATAAATGTCAAAAACTGTCAAACTTGTCACCTACTTAGTAAGAATTTTTTTTTAATTGTGCTTTCTCTATAGGGAAAATGTGTTACACATTTAGCATTACCAATAACAGTAGTATTATAAACGTAGATTACTATATGAAAATGAGCTGGTGGGCTTCTAAATGACCCAAATCTAGTAAACGAGATTGGTTAATTGTTATTTGTTATCTCTTTAACACTAAAAAAAAAAAAAAAAAAAAAAAAAAGTGAAATACTATAGTACCAGTACCTTTTAAGGTTCAAAAGTGGTTTTGCATGTACTTCACAGAGGAGCTCAACAGCAGCTGATACCAGTTTTCAAGCAGAAGTACATGGATGGGACGAGTGGTCTCTTCAGAAGTCCAGAGAAGACAGTTAATACAAACCTAAACACATCCTCCGTTAGACCTATTTACATAATTACAATACTGGAGTTTTCTCACAATCGAAGTTGTTGTGTCTGTTGGAATCTCACCAAATGCCCTTGACACACGGAGTTCACCTTCCGTGGCCTATCGCTTCCTTGTCCATCCATCTCCAGAGTTCACACGCTGCTGAGATGCTACTGAATCACAGCGAAAAGGCAAGGCAACGAAGTCCATCTCGAAATCTCCTATTCAGCCGTAGTGAGCAGGCTCCCTGAGGCCCTCGGCTGGGAACTTCTCTTGACACCTCATCCAAGTCCTCCTCCCAAACTTCTGCATTGCAATAAAGTGGTTTGCTTAAAGGGATCCAAAGTGGCTCCAGGAGTGGAAGGTCCCCGCCAAAATCTCCCAGTCACAGGAAGCTGTCCTCTACCAGGTCTGAGGAGTCTATGCCAATGTCGTCCATCATGTCGATGTCCTCGATGGTTTCGTCCTCTCTCTTGATGAAGGTAGAGCTGCTGGAACCTGTCTCAATAGCGCTCTCTTCGGAGGTCTGCGAGCTGGACGAGGGAGAGGATGGGAAAGGTTAGGCCCACGTGCAGACCCATGAGACTGGGATTGGGTGGCTAGCATGGGTCCCCCAAAGGCAAAGGAGCTCTTCCTGCACGATCTTTTGGCTTTCAACCTCGGGCCATCCGATCTGGCAGGATTCTGCTGCCAAGCCAGGAGGCTACCAATCACACATCACACCACAGTGGGCCCCGGGGCAAAACCCAGATCCCCAGGTCATCTCCACACGTCGGCCCTCCTCCTGTCAAATCTTCCAGCAGAGCTGTGACCATTTCTACACTCCCTACTCAGTCCTAGTGGAAAAGAAAGCAAGCAGGGCCTGATCAGAAGACAATGAGGGAAGGAAAAGCACAGAGGGAAGAAATCAGCTGCGAACTATAGCCGGGCCAGTCACCTGCTGTCCCTGAAATTTCCCCAGTGTCCAAACAGTGTTCTCAGGATCTCAACCCATGCCCTGGGAATGCCTTCCTCCCTTTCCTCTTTACCCCTCCCCCCACCTCCCCCAGCCCTAGTCTGGAAGTCCCCGTGAAGGTTCTTTACCCTCTAGAGCAGAGGCTGAAAAGGACCGTTCTAGAGCTGGAAAGCCATAGTTCTGGAATGGTCCACCCCACAGCAGCTGTCAAGAGTCCCACCAGTCACTTAACCCCGAGCTTGTGGTTCCCTGGCCTACAGAAAGGGATGTCAACAGCACCTGATGCTATTCCTGTTGTCAGGGTGAATGAAGGTAATAACCATAAAGCACTGAGAACAGTACCTAGAACATACTACGTCTCAGTAAATATTAGCTATTATTATTACTGTCATCACTCGAACTCCTACCTGAAAAGGCCCTGAATAGTAGAAGATATCATGGAGGGTGGCTGGGCAGCTCATTCGTTAGGTTGTCTGCCTTCAGCTCGGGTCATGATCCCAGGGTTCTGGGATCCAGCCTCACACTGACCTCCCTGCTCGGAGGAAAACCTGCTTCTCCTCCCATTCCCCGCCCCCTGCTGTGTTCCCTCTCTGTGTCTGTCAAATCAGTAATATCTTGAAAAAAAAAAGATATCAGGAAATAGTTAATTTTCTTACATGTGATCATGCTGTTATGCTTTTGTAGGAGTATCCTTATTTGTTTTTTTAAGATTTTAGTTATCTATCTGATGGAGTACGTGTAGGTATGAGTGTGGGGGTGGGTGGGACAGAGGCAGAGAGGGAGAAGCAGGCCCCCCACTGAGCAGGGAGCCCAACATGGGGCTCGATCCCAGGACCGTGGGATCATGACCTGAGCTGAAGGCACACGCTTAACCCATTGAGCCACCCAGGCACCGTGAGAGTATCCTTCTTCTCAGGGAGGTGTTTGCTGGAGTTTCTAATGCTTGAGCAAGGAAAGAAAAAGTATAGGTATATCCGTGTCTGTGGTACACATACATCACATATATACATATATACATAGTATAGATTAGATATATACATACAATAGGCCTTAAGTATACATTATATACTTAGAGAAACCAAATGTTAACAACTACTAAAGCTGAGCGATAGATGTAATCTCTCAATTTTTCTGGACATTTACAATTGGTCACGAAGAGTTTTCGAAAAATAATGCTCCCTCTTCTCTAGCCTGTCATGGTTCCCTGTCTGTGTTCCTGTCTCTGAACCCCTACTGCCTTATCATTTTCTTGCCTGGGATTGCAACAGCTCTACATGTGTCTTTTTGCCACCCCACTCCACCCCCGACAGGTTATATGCTGACAGGCAGGCCCATCCGCTCTCCCCGCCAGGCTCCAGCAGCATGCTGGACACATCACGTAAGCCTCACTATGGACTGGCCAGCCAGAGCAGGGAGACGTGCACACACACACATACACACACACACACACACACACACACACACACACACCCCTGCAGTGGCTTTTCTTCCATGAGGACCAGGCTTGACAATCTCTGCCTCACTCCCCTCCTCTCCAGGTCAGTTCCGTTTCCAAACAGAGAACTGAGCCTGGCCCGTAGGGGCCCATGGGAAAACAGTCTGCTGCCCTCCACCCCAAGGCCACTGCAGCCCAGAGAGCTCTTAGAGCCTGCGGGGTCCCCAAACTGAGGTTTCCTTTCACAACCCCACAGACTGGGCCCTTCCTTGGTCTCTTTTCCGCATTTGTACGCCACCCCCATCCCAAACTGATACCCTGGTCCGGGAGCCTCCCACTGAACCCCAGTCCACTGGGCTGGTCTTGATAATCCCATTGTCCTGACAGCCCTTCTCCCTGAGAGGCCAGACAGATCTACTTCCTAGAGCCCCCACCAGTAGCTGGAGGCCTGAGTCAACCTTTGGATACGGACCCCAACCGAATGAGGACCTGCCTTTATGAGACTTCTTTGGACACTGTGATTTGGACTAATGGCCCCTCCAGGGGCGACTCGACAGCTGAGTCCCGCAGTGGAGTCACCACACCGTGCGCTGACACTCCTGGGCTTAAGCCCGCTCCTCTCTGCTGCTACATCTCACAGACAGAGGGCAGGGATGACCATGGAGGATCCTAATGCCAGGCTTCGTGGTGGACCTAGATCTGATGACTGGGCTTACTTCTGATTCCCTTCTTACCGACGGAGCACCCCAACACCCTCTACAGCAAGCAAGGCCCAGTCTTTCTCATGCCCACTCCCCTCCCAAGGGCAAGCCTCCTGAGCCCAAGGAGGGGATTCCACAGGACCACTATGCCTTCCTAGACCCAGAACATCCCAACTCTGGCATCCCTACCCCCAGGACGGATGGAACTGTATACTCCACCCCCCAAATTTACATGTTGAAGCCCTAATCCCCATTGTGATTTTATTTGGAGATAAGGCTTTTTAGGAAGTAATTAAGGTTAAGTGAGGTCATTAAAGTGGAGCCCTCACCCTAATGGAGTGGGGTCCTTGTAAGAGGAAGAGACACTTGCAAACCGCAAACAGAAAAAGACCACGGCAAACAGAAAAAGACCACGGCAAACA